>NC_041349.1:22196048-22401048 GCF_004354835.1 Perca flavescens
TACAACTTCACATCAAAACCTCTTTGTGTCCTTGCCAAAGTTATCAGTGTGTAATTACCACTTATTTGCTCTTTATTACATATCTGGCTTATTCGATAAGGCCCAAGAGGCCGTCTCCCCATGTGTGACATCAAAGTGTAGCTGTTTAAATCTACAATAATAACCTCAGAGAGCAGGTATGATTATGGGAGGTAATTTGTCGTACTTATTTTTGCTGGTTTCCTATAGCCTGGAGAAATGCTTCCAGGGTAGATATCAGAATGTCCATTATTGCTACTTAAGAGAGTGGCGAAAAGGAGCTTGTGCAAGAGCTGAGGAAGCGGAGGAGAAGTCAATCAAGACAGGAAGGATGTTCATTCTCTCTCTTCTTCTTTAGTGGGCTATAAAAGCTAACGGGCCCGGAACAGCGCTCACCTCGGAATCGCCCGATTGCTTTTTTTTTTTTTTTTTCTCCTCATGCCTCCCCTCCCTCTGCTCCTCCGACAAATCTGCAGCCTGGACGGAGGTGGGGGTCATAAATAAGGAAAACGGTAGTAGCTGTCACATGCACGGGCTTGCACGCACACACACTCGCACCGTCTCTTATGCATGCACAGCTCTAGGCGCTTTTTCTCCTCCCTCGCTGCACACACACAACACACATACAAGCGCACAGTGTCGAGCATAGCACGCTGCAACCGAGGACCTCCCAAGAAATGGCCATCGTTCATTTTTTTCCCCCAGCGTGTTACCTCAGGTGGAGAGGAAACGTGAGCAAAACTTCTAAAAATACAGTTCTACAGAGGAGTAGGTGCCACTGCAGAGGTTAAACAATCCGAGAGCTGCAGGCAATCATTCAATTTAAAACGCACCAGGAGCCCTTGGGGCGCGAGGGGAGCAGGACGCATAAAGAAATTTAACAACTCAATGTTTTACGGCCCACGAAAATGAGATCCGAGTACAGGAGCGGGGTGGTGGCGCTGAGGGCTCGCTCTGTGGTCCGTACACTCTCGCACAAAACCGCCACACACCCACACACAAAAAAAAGAGGTCAGCCACTGAGTGTTGAGTTGAGCTCATGACCCCTTCCCCAGGACTTACGTACAGCGAGCTGGCAGCGTAGGAGGGAGAGGGGACAACAAATCAAGTTTTGCGGTGTTGCTTGCTTTATCTTTTTCAACCCCACTCTCTATCTCTCCGCTCTGTCACGGACGCATTTTTTTATTCCAGGTTTGTTGCTTTATTATGAGTCCAACTACGTTTCATTCAAATGTAAGTTTAGAAAACTGCTAATTTTTTGTATTTTAGGTAGTAAACAGTAACATTTTTGGTTAAAAAGCTGCCCATGCAAAGATAGTTTGATGCAGTCAAATAAAACATTTTTCACGTAAAAATAAAAATCTGAAAAGTCAAAAGGGATGAGACAACACAGCTAGTGACAGACAATAAATACAGACATTCAGGAAAGAGAAAATAGAGACAGGCTGATAAAGGCAAAGCTGAAGAAAAAGACAGGTAGGACAAGTTGAGACCCAGACAGACAGGCGGACAGACAGGTGGACAGACAGGCAGACAGACAGTTTAGACAAGCCTAGGGAGGACACAGTGCAGCAGAAAGCTAGAAACAGGAGTGTGTCACTTGCAATGAAGGCAAGCGCCCAAGACGGATTGTATTTTTAAAGACATGAGAGGACAGTAGTGTGGGGTAGGATGGATTCAGACAGAAGGAAACAGAAAGCTGGAGAAAAGGGAGGTTGTGCAACGTACAAAAGTTTTCTATTACATTTTTTTGCTTTCTTTCAGTCAAGTAGAATTTTAAGGCACTTTTATTTTATGTGACCAATGCACTGCTTTTCCATATTTCAAAGGTGAATATTGTATTTTTTGCTCCACTACATTTAACAACTAGTTTCTCTAAATTAATATTTGAAATACAAAACATATGACCAGCTTGTAAAATACAGCACGCTGTTATAGATTGAAACCTCCTAACAACATCTAAGATACTTTAAATTAGCGCCACCTTCACCTTTTTTGCCTTAAGCACCTTTCTCATCTCTAAACCTTCAGTGTGGTTTTACTTACGATGCAATTACTTCCTTCAGTGCAAACAAATTATCTGCCAATTCCCTTTCACTAACTCAATTCCAAAATATTTTAGCTCCCTCTCGTGGTTTTGTCTTAATTCCTCTTCATCAATCCCCTCACCTTTTGTTTTTAAAACTACCTCCAATGCCAGCTCATTCCTTCTTCATCCCATTCCAGTCCTGTTATACCAAACACATTCCTCCCTGTTAAAAAAAGATTCCCATCCATTCAACACATTTTCTTTTATTACAATTTCTTCACACTGCGCTCCATGCATCCCTATCCTTTCAACTTTCCTAATTTCTCTCCACTCTTTGCTCTCCATGTATCCATCCTTTCTCCACACCTACTCTCTGTCTGTGTTCCCTTCGACACTTCTCCCTTTCTCCATCCTCTCCCCTGGCAGTGCCCCTCTGGCAGAGGGCCTGAGTGTGGGCCTGTTTCTTCAGCAGGCAGTCGACCGCTGCATGCCCACATTGTGAGCCGGAGAAATATGCTCCATTGTGTCTGTGCGGCGCTCACCCCTCGATGTGGAAGTGGTCTGAATGCAGGCTCGTTAACCAATCAATAGAGCAGACGTGTCTAAAACCTCGTCCTTGAAACCCCTCTCTGCTTTTGTTCTATGCATGACAAATGAGCTAAGTGGAAGAAAACATCCTGTGGTTTTTTCTTTTTTTCCCAGTGCAGACTTTGCCCTGTTTCACAGATTTTTCTGTAATCACTCCCTCACGCTAAAAAGCTATTTTACAAACCTGATTAGAACATTTGGAAGTCAAACAGCACTGGTTTTCTTCCGGATGAAGAATGTGATATATGGTAAAATGAGAGCCACGTGTCTACTAAAAATGGAACATATGCTTGATTGGCAAGTAGGGAGAGTTATTGTTGTACAGGACTAGAAATGAGTCATCCCCAAACGATGAATGGCTTTAAAGGTAGCCTAATAGAGTCCTCCGATGTGTGCATCACGTAAATTATCCCTTTCAACCTATAAAAGGATGTCAGCTACATTCTATTTCAATTCTGAACATGGTGTCAGAAGTAGGACAGGATCATTTTCATGTTAATTGCAATAGTTAAACGATCTGTTTTGAGGTACTTCAACTTACAGTATAGAACACTCACGTCTTCACGCTGCTGGATGTGAGCCACTTGGCAGCATTCTCTCCCCTTCTTTCCAGACACAACAATCACAAGACACAATCTTATAGAACCATTATAATACACCCATGCCAAGGGCACTTTGTCAAGTCTGCATGGGATACAGGACTAGAAGTTTACAACAATAATGTTATGAGTTATGTAGCCATTCACTAGAAACCTCTTTAAGGCCAATAAAATAGATACATTTTCCATGTTTACTAATTGATAATCTAATGCAGAGACCTTCAACAGGGGATCCTCAGAGTCACCGCGGGGGGGGGGGGGGGTAAATTGTTTATTACTTTTTTGAAAAAATGTCCACCCCCCAAAATTAAAATATGTCTGAAAATATACAGTATATGATTCCAACATATTATTAGCAAAGATATTTTTTTAATTATACATTCATACCTGGAAGCTGCCCAGTACAACAAGAGCAGTTGGAGGTTAAGGGCCTTGCTCAATGGTACCTCAGTGGGAATAATGAGGGAGAGAGAAGCACTGCTTTTTCACTTTGCCCACCCAGATTTTATCCTGTCGGTCTGGGGATTGAACCGATGACCTACTAGTCACAAGCTTGCATGTCTAACCTTTACGCCACCACTGTCAGATAAATTGGCCTATTCGTAAAAAAATAAAAAATAAAACACAACCTCAACAACATTGATGATGCGCTTACTGGCATACAAAAAATGTATCCATTATGGTAGCCATCCACAGATCCACATTTAAGCTTCAGGATTTACTGTGCCTTCTATATGTATGTTTGACATTAAAACATGATGATTTATGAATATGCTAATAGAAGCTTAGTATTGTAGGGCACCATAAAAAGGTATGTGTATAGGCTTTAGGCCACCTTACATGTTATTGTAGGCCCAGTTTATTATGAAACTCAATTTTATACAATATAAATATAGTAGGGGGTCCCTGCTCGTCTGTCCTTCAGGTTAGGGGTCCATGGCCTAAAAACATTGAAGAGCCCTGATCTAATGCTGCTAAGTTTGCTACAGTAATAAGTTACATTACTCATTACTTCATTATGGTTACTCAGGACAGCTCTGTCAAAGGTGCCCTTAAACAACTCCAAAACCCCCACAGCCACACGCCACATATTCTGTGTGTTTCTATAACTTTTTGAAGTCTCAGTAAAACTATCACGAGAGAAAGTATGCAGGATACCATACAAAAGCACAATCCCAGTGGTATAAAATCCACAGAACGAAGAGTTAAAAGTGATTCTGTGCCAGTGTCCGACCTACTCCCTGGCATGGAATCAATCCAATCACTCCCCGAGACGTCTAGACAAACTCTAATCACTTACAATTCAGAGCAATCACTTTCATCCCATGATGCATTTCGTTGGTGATAGGACAGGTCTCTTTCAGGGTGATAGTGCTACAATCATTCAGGCAGCAATTACGGTGACACAACAGCTTTGAAGAGCGTGACAATGATTTGATATTCACATGACTGTGAGTAGCCACACACTGTTAATAATTATACAGTTTACTTATACAACATGCTGTCAATACCAATTTCATTCAGTTGACGCCTATAGTTACACTGCTTAAAAAGCACACAATAGTGGTATCAAAACTCTTCAAATAAGAAGAAAGAAACGGTTAAAGGAATAAGGGAGTACAAAGAGAGTGATTTTCTTTGTCTGTCAAAGTTTTAACCCGGTCTAAACGTTGACAGCTTCAGTCACTCATACACGGATAAAAATAAAAATGAAAGACACAAAGAAGCGAGCAAGAAGAGAATAAAGTGGAGAGGAAGACGGGAGGGCCAAGCGGAAGAAAACCGCAGACCTATACTCTTCTGTCTCAAGTGTTACCTGTGTTTCACCTTTAATCCTATCTTATTTTGGTGGAAGAACAAGGCTGGTGCCTGTTTACTGGAGAATTCCTTTCCAACTGTGAGACGATGGCTCCCAGGGCTCGGTATTTGTCAAAGAAACTCCTGCGCAGGCCTCAGCCCCAGCCTGGAAAAAAACTTTGTCAAGCAGCCAGCATTTTTCATTCTGCTGTTGTTGTGTCTCGGTCTCACCTAAGGCCATTAAACTCACAAAAGAATAAATTACATTAATTGCCAGTCTCGATGAGAACAGCTGGGCTAAGGTGCAGAACAACAACGATAAAACGAATTACAAGGAAATAAACCCCGGGTAAGAGAAGCAACTCTCCTGACTTTCTTTTGGTGGGGGGGAGGGGGGCGTTTTTAAAACAAAATGGCTGCTGCTTGATGCAGTTCCCATTGCAAGATGGGTTTTCATTTTGGTTCTGCATGAAGACTAGTCTGGGAATGTATTTGTCTTTTAATGGGTGAAGGTGTTATCTGCGCCCATGCTGCCCCAGTCCATCTTGACACCTTTCACCATTAAGGCCCAGGTGCATAGCTAATGAGGGGCTGGTGAACCACACACCTGTGTGCTGTGGGAAGGAGGCGGGAGGCCCAACACCTTGACTAATGCTCTCGCCCTTGTTTCTCTCTTTTCCATCTGTCTCCATCCCTCCTTTCTTTTGTTCTGCCTCAACAAACCCTCTCCGTTTCCATATCCATCAGACTTCAGCTTGCCCCCTCATTTCTCCAATCCGCTGTCTTTTTTTCGACGCACGTCTCCCCTGGCTCTGCACTGTGTTTCCCGGGCGTTTGTACCTTTGGCTGAGGCTGCCCCGAGCACATGGCTGAGGCGTACCTCTGAGAAGAGCTCGTTAAAAGGTGTGAGCTCAACCCCTGATTGATTTTTGAGCATGACACAGAAAGAAGGAGAGTCGGGATGTAGGGCAAACACCCCTTCTGAAGCCTGTGTGTGTGTGTGTGTGTGAGATAGAGAAAAGACATGAGAGTTGAGGGTTAGGGGGATCAAGAACAAGAGAGTGAAAGAAAAAATGAGGGGGGAGAGGAGACAGCCAGTAGAAAAAGAAACTGACTGCTCTCTTTTTCTTTTATGTGCCTTTATATTTTGTTGTTGTTTCGCTAGCGTTCAGGGCTGTGCAATGAACTGAGGAGTGGCTAACTCGCTCCAATTTGTCAAGAGCTCTCTGACTGTTGTTTGGGCTGTGGGTGGGGGTGAGGAGGGCGCAGCCGCTGATGCCAGCCCTCCAATAGGGGAGTGATTACTGGGCACTGGGCCGTGCTGAGCCGGGCTGGGGCGTCAAAACATGCCGTTGCATTTCACTAGACACTGCTGTACAAAGATGTGTGCAGAGATTTATATGCTCTGACAATGCTTTGCTAAATTTAGAGCGACCACAAGACATTAAGGGGTTACTTGATTATTTGGCTAAGGCGTTTAAAATAGCTACACAAACACTGCAAAAAGGGGAATTTAAGAAAGTCACATCTTCTTTTTGAGATGATCAAATCTTGTCTTTTCACAACAAGGATAAATAATGTTGTCAAGAATCATTTGCATTAGGTTATTACATTTGTTTCGAGGTAACTGATCTTAATCTGTCTTCAGGAGAAATTCTAAGATATTCTATTTTTAATTTAGAGCCGATGAGAAATATGTCTGAGATAACATGGTTGTCATACTAATGTCCCAATATTCATTAAGAGAAAACTAGTGTAGTAGTATCAGACCAAACCGTTTGAGACAACAACACTGCAAATGTCTTTTTTAGTTCAATTAGTACAGTCTAGTACATCCATCCATCAGCTACAGTATACACGCTTATCCTTTGAAGAGCCAAAGGGGATTGGAGCCGATCCCAGCTGATTTAGGGCGAGAGGCGAAGTCGTCAGAAAATCACAAGGCTGACGCATAGAGGCAGACAACCATTTACGCTCTCTTTCACACCTACCGGCAATTTAGAGTCGCCAATTAACCCAACCTGCATGTTGTTGGACTATGAAAACTCACACAGACACGGGGGGGAAATGCAAACTCCAAACTGAACACCACTGTGCCACCCTCCGGATGAAGTAAAGCCTTCAGTATAAAACTATACATCTAAATAAGCGGGATCATCTTACAATATTTTGTAAACGGGGCCTTTTTTGCAGTGTAGAGAATAACAGAATGCCTATGCATCATATACATGACACTTTACAGTATGTGTATCTTGCTTCATGTACTCAAGCTAATGGAAAACTGGACAGCATCATTTACACTCTGAGGACAACCCAGCTGTATCTTGTTAATGGTTGAATTAAAGCAAGTGACAATCTATATTTTCTGCAAACCCTTTTACAAAATTGTGTTCATGCACATCTTTTGGTGCCACGGTGTGTAAGCAGTCTTGTTTTCCCATCCCTGTGCGTGCACCCCCTTTATAGCAACATGTAAACAACCTTGTGTATATCAATTCCCCCCTAGTGATTCTTAGTCTCTCTGCCCCATGTCTGCATATGATTATTGATTACATAAAGAGGGGCCCTTCAATAGCGTCAAGGCATTTAGATTTGCATTTATATTCTCGCTGCGATGGTGTTCTTCTAAAGCAATGAAACCTCTCACTTGCCCAGGGATGAGCGGGAGGGAGGGAGAGAGTTTTGATAAGGCTGCCATCATTCATTTCAATTTCCTTATCGAGCCTTAGTACCTTCTATGAATTGGCCCTTTAAAGTACACAAATTAGAGCAATCAGTTAGGCTAGTATGTGAAACAAGGAAAGGGAATCAGTGAGGGAATGTTACTGAGGCAGGAAGCAGTGTGAGAGTCACGTGGAGAAAATTAGACAAACTGCAGAGAGAGAAAATAAAAATGAGAGGGAGAAAGACAGTGTTAATGAGTGTGTGAGACAGTGAGACCACTGTGTGGGCATACCAAAAGAACAAATGTCTCTAATGCTTAATTCCAGAGGGAGCATTCAGGGTACGGTTCTTATCATTTTATAATGATTACTCAGGGTCTAAGGAATGGGCACCCACTCAGGGGCCATACTAAAAAAAATAAAATAAAAAAAAGAGTTAAGTCAAGGAAACACGGCAGGAAGTAAAATATATGCTAATGAAAAATTACAAGACATTCAATTGCAGAGATGTGTTTGCTCCTAATAAGTGTGATAAAAGAACAGAAAAAAACTCATGCATTTAAATATGCTTCTTAGCCTAGTATAATCCCAAGTCACTGAGTCATTGTGACTCTGGCAAGAGATGCACCCAAACAATACTTCTATACCAAGTACTGTTTGTTTGCTTTACATATGAATAGCCCACTTTATTTCTGGAAGTACACTAATCACTTTTGGTCCATTAAATTCTAATTAGTAGAGATAGAGCCTAAAGCCTCACTGAGAGAGATAATATTATAGAGGCTGGGAGAGAGCAGAAAAGGAGAGACAGAGGAGACTGACAGAGCCTAAACAATGGCACATAATGGAGAAGGTCTCAGAGCTGGTTTGGGAAAGAAATTAACCCCTTCAGTTTTTAAGGCCCATTAACTCTTAGCACCTCTTATTATCGGCAACAAACCTTTTGAATTTATGTTGGTTTATTACAGCCTGGGAATTATTTCTACAGTTTTGGCCATCATTGCTATCGCTTATAGTAACATTGTACTCACCAAGTTCATTTCTGAAATCTAGGCAAAAATCATGAGCAATCAAACTTATTTGGAGGAGAAAACAAAAGTAAAAGGTTTAATTATTACCCAAAATATTATCTATCCCAATTTACAGACCAACCTCCTGCTTCAATTTACCTACTTGCCATAGTTGGGATCACACATGGGTTGCTTGTGAAAAGGGGGTTTATAACCAACATTTTGGATGCATGTTGAGTGGCAATGCGCTCCTGGTGGAGCGGGTGGACGGAGATGGAGTGGGGGGAGGAGGAAGGAGCACAACAGGAGCAGGTGGTGCGTTTGGAGGCCCACGCTCCATGGCTGCAGCAATCCTCTGCAGACGAGAGGAGATGCGCCTGAGAGGCCGCAGCAACATCGCCACCCGGTCAAGACGGGCATTTCTTACTCTGCCGCATCCCGGACAGCTCCCGCTGCCGTGCGGCAGGCAAATCCGCCGTTATAATAGCAATCCGCCATGGAACAAGCGCGCCTGCTCTTAAAGGGAATGTGAGCGGACGCTCTGATTGGTTTATTGCACGTTACGCCCAAACCACACCTAGCTACTTCAGACCAACCCATTTTAGATGTGCGTCAAGCACATCACTCATTTATCCCGCCGGTATAATAGCAACAGCGCCCGAGATCCGCCCACTTGCGTTTCAGATCACTAAAATAGGGCCCAGAGAGAGAGAGAGAGAGAGAGAGAGAGAGAGAAGAAAGAAAGAAAGAAAGAAAGAGAGATTATTATTATTTCAATAGCTTAGTTTAGTTTATTATGTCCTGGGTGTAAGTCAAATCTAGACAAAAGGTCTTCATACAGAGGAGACTGTATTTCACAATTAAAAAAACAGCTGAAACAGCTGTTTGAGTATGTGTCTGGATGTTTTACAGTGCTTTTTGTTTCTGATCCAATTGCAGGAATGAACTAAACCATGTGCACTTTTTGGACTCCCCAGTGGCCAATTCCAGGCCTCTTTAGTGCACATTCAAAGCTACACTATTTCCCTCACTATGACGCTCTTGATGTGTTGTTGAATGCGTTTCCCAATTTACTTTGGTGAGTATAATGTTATCATAACAGACAGAGAAGATGGACAAAACTGCAAAAATAAAACCCAAGTAATAGTAAACCAGAATTTTCCTGAACTAAATAAGTGTAAATGCTTGACTACATCATATCAGCACCGTTGTTAGTGTTGTGGTTTCAGAGAAGTGGTCTGAATGTTGTCGGTGTGTGAGTGAATCACCCATCGATCTGATGCAGCTCATAAAGCAGCCTCAGACTTTGGTAACCCAGGCTTCAGGGGATTGCTACAGCGTGTGCCAAATAGCAGGCCTGATTAATGCACCGATAATCTGGTCCATAAATAGACACGCCAGTCTCTGTTTTGTATTTTATGTATCTGCCTTTACTGCAGCAATAACCGTTGGAGGGCTGTATTTCATTGTTGTTCAGCCGCCAAACTTATCTCACTTACACTCTGTCTCTCTTTCTCATTCAGTCACTCTCTCTCCTCCTCTTCTTGGGCCTCCACTTTGATGAAGAGTGAAAGAGCATGTTGTCTAAAACTTTTTGGCAAGTAGTGGGAATACAAAAAAAAAAAGACCGAGAGGAAGAAGCAGCTTTCACAATACATCAAGCTCTCTCTTCAACAACACTTACAGTTTGCCGATACCTGTGGGTCTCTTATATCGTGAGTCACTGATAAACACAGAAGAGGCTGCCGGATTAGATGAGAAGGCTGGAAAAGAGCCCACCCCCATTTGAGAGAAGGAGCCTTGCCAACCAATAACATGGGTCACCGGTTCCCAGGCCAAACTGTATCGTGATGGAGCACTGGGATGCCAGGGCTCAACCGAGAGCGAAGGTGACAAAGGAGGAAAAGCTTTTACCACATCAGCAGCAGAAAAAAAAACATTTGTTACTCACTACAAAGGGAACATGGCAGAGCTCCCTAGTTCCAATCCCCATCTGACTGGAGATATAGCTTTGGGGTAGTCATGCTCTATCAGACCTCGCCTCAACCAGATCCGTCTCCCATTAGCATTCTCATGTGAATAAACAACAGTGATAATGGTGACACTGTTCTGCATGCTTAATGGGAGATAAAACACCCAACCCTGAAAAGTATGTTCAATGAACAAAAGCTGGAAGACATATATTTGAAAACAGTTATTAACTGAGAACCTAAAAAAACACTAAGGGCCAAAGCTGGCACTTCTTAGTCATCAAGGTCTCCAAAGGAACTAACTAGTTATCGTATACTGTTTTCTGTTTTGTTTAAGCTTCCCAGCAAAACACAGCAATGAATGATGCCCTTTATCCTCATATTAGAGAGCACAATACTCTTCAGTCCCACCCATTTGCACAGCTTATGAATATTCTAATTTAAAGTATGAAAACATCCTTTTAGTGGCTGCTGGCAGTTCAGCTATGATTGTGTGCCAGAAGAAATACCGCTTAACAACAGCAGCAACCTCTGCATGATCTCCCAACTTGACCGCTGTTTTAATTACAAAATTATAATTACGATGAGTTGGATAAATGTGTCTAATGTTCCTTCAACTCACCAAAAAACAATGTGCTTTCACATACACAATTTTATTTTGTAAGGGCAAAGGAAAGAGTTTAAAATAGGGCCCGAAGCAATAGTTAATTTACTGTATCCTGAGATGTTGCCTTAATTTATTGATACCAGTTTGTTTTCGATTTGAGGTGAAGTGCTCCGGAGAGTGTTGCTGAAACTGAGGGAACATTTTTCAATTATGTTCCAGGAAAAAAGGCAGCAACAGGAGCCATTCAGTGCACAAAGCTGCCCTGTGACTTGATGAAAGGCCAGCCTTTAATGTTATGGGGGATTAAAGATAACTTCTGAACGATCAGCAGGCCAACATATAGGCAGCTCCTCTTTCACCGGCATAATAAGTCCTCAGCTGCCACTGGTTTAATTACCTCCTTTTAAAACTCAATCCACGTGGAACCCTCTTTAAAGAAAATAAGATGGCAGGAGGATTAAGTTGAGGGGGGCAGTGGGGCTAGGTATTCCATTGATTACAAGGTACCATTAAAGATCAAGAGAGGAGGCACTTAGAGACATCCATCAGGCTAAGATTGAAGCGGCCGTAATGATCTTCCTGTACACCATAAATAACACTGGTGTGTTGCTTCCATCTCATCCACACCGCTCTGGGTTTGTTATGAGGCAGCTCAGCCCTCCTCCATCCAGGCAAGGCCCTCAGGAGCATCCGTTTGGACCACCCCCTCTCATTCCCACCACCAGTGCCGCTGAGCAAGTTTGCAAGAAATCCATCAGGACTGCGTTGGGATGAACAGATCATGTTAGCTACCCCCCAGGGAGAGAGGTCACTGGAGCAATGAGTCACAACTGTCATATAAAAAACACAGCAGAGGCGTGTTGTGACTGCCAGATGCAGGTGCTGATTGCAGGATTGGCATGCCAGGACCTCAAGACGCATAGAGGCTGTCAGTTTCAGTCACACAATGTTCCTGACGAAATAATGCATTGATTGTCAAAGAAAAATTGGCTCTTCAAACTGTAAATTGGTTATAGTTCTTAAATGAAACTGAACAAAACAATATTTAAACATCCATACAATGACAACAATCTGGATCAACGGAAGTACATTTCCAGAATAAATCCCTCTATCCCTCACCTTCCGCTCTCTGTGTATTGCTGTCAAAATCCCTTCGCTACAGGAAACGACAAATTTCGGGCTAAAAAGCAACACACTAAAAAAGGCAAGTTTTGAAGAAGATTTAGATTGTGCAACAAGGCAGCCCTGCTTGGTTCATTCGGTGAATGATTGTAAAGATTTACATGGAATATGTATACTACATTTACTATCGAACTGGGACATTTTGGGACCTATTGGCTGGGAATGCTATGGACGAAGTACACACGGCAATAAACTGTTAAGAGCAAATTACGTTTTACCATGTATCAGCTCACATTATTGTTTGAACAGTTAACTTCATCTAATATTTTATGTTCCACCAATACAAGTTCCTTCCCGAGACCATTTTGCAGAGCCACCGTCGCTGCGTCCCGAACTTAGCGCCACCCGAGATGATTGTGATTGGTTAAAAGAAATGCAAACAACACAGAGCTCAGGACTGTGGAGGTAGGTCTTGCAATGTGAGACTACAATGACCAAAACCTAAAATGTTTTGTGTTCAACCACCATTGGGAAGCCATGTGTAATCATAATCGCTGTTAACAGCAACTGTCAAATTTATTAGAGGGAATCCCTATCCTCCTATTCACAGGAGATATGTGTTTGTGGCATATGGAACAAAGTGAATTAAAAGCAGCAGGAGAAACATATGCATTGGCTCCCAATGGACTGAGAGACCACAGGGACCATGTGCTTCCACCCCTGGCTCTCCCACTTTTTTTTCAGCTTCATTTGCCTCCAGTGGGCGGCTGGTTGCTGGATTACAGAAAAAAAAAGAAAGAAACGTGTTGCAGTTGGAGGTCTTCATTGGCTGGTGATGAAGGATGGCGGCATACAAAACGGGTGCCTGTTGACACCTACTGGGGGTGGGGTTAGAGAATGGGACAGCTGTATCTGTAGGTGCGGGGTTAATGGAGAGCACAGCTTGATACTGTCCCTGCATTATACAGTCCAAGATTACAGGGAACCAAATTAAGCTGCTGGAACATCATCTGCCCTATTCACTACAACTTCTGCTTACCAAGATTCACAAGGGCAGATTTAACATAGTGGTGCACTGTCACTGTTTAGCATATGTGACTTTCAGACAGTATGTATTCTATAAGCTTCTATAATACCCACAAAAAATAATGAAGCACTGTCCCCAATTCCCAACACAGCGTGGTTTTGAGTTTATTCCTCTTCTGAAAAGTCCTGTATGCCCCATTGATCAACAAAGCTGTGCATCGCCCTAGGTGATTGCGTTGTTTTCTGTAGCACAACAATGCAGGCAGGGTGGGACGCAGGAGGAACAACAGTGAGGTGAAATCACGGGCAAGTTCTAGCCATCCTGACAGAAAGACGACGAGGAAAAAGATCCCATGGGATTCATGGTACAGAAGATGACCCTCTGTACCATGCAGCTGTAGGGTGTCCTCATAGAAGGCCCCCTACTGTTAAAAAGGTACGAGTAGGTCACAGAACATCCTAAAGCTCATCTTGCTTTGAGCAAGCAAGAGCAGATCATCTTGAGGAGAAGAACCTTTTATATCTGTAGATATGCTCAAGGCAATGATGTATTCAGCCCAAAATAATGAACCAACTGCATAGCCTGGGTGCTTGGGAACATGTTTTCGTACATGCCCTCCTAGCACCAGCTTGGCTCTCACAAATTCTGTGCTATGAGGACTGCATAGAGACTGCTAATTTGAACAGATGCATGTCAGCAACAACAAAAAGTGCTGGGGACAGGAAAAGAGACTTTGCCCTTTTTTGCAAATTAAACATTAGAGGATATATAACAAAGGAAGTGAGGGAGGGGGCGAGAGAAAATTAGAGACTGAAGAAAAGAGTACTTCAAAGAGAAATGATAAACATTTGTATGTGCTTTTGCTCTCCTGATAAGCAAATAATGTGCTCTACTCCATGATCAACTGTATTATTTTACAGCAAATAAAAGTAGTATCACACACTGTTCAAATTTCCATGCACAAGTAACTATTTACAAATGGAGGCAGGGGTTTGTCAAGTAAAAGCTGTATTGGTGCAACACCGCACCATGAGGCTGGCTGCAGGATGCAGGCGAAGACTACTGCTTCTCTTGGCAGGGGCTAACCCAGAAAAGGCAAGCAGGCAGGCAGGCAGGCAGGCAGGCTGGCAGGCTGGCTGCTGAAGATTGGGTCTGGCGGAAAGCAGGTCACACATACATCAGAGACCAACGCAGCGCATTGCCTGTTACAGCTTAATATCCACGGAAGCCAGAGCCAGGACATACACACCACCACAGATAGAAGGAGAGAGCCAGGCAGAGAGAGGGAGAAAGAGACAGAGTCATGGAGGAAGAGTTGACAGAGGAAACTGGACATAGAGAGGGGCACAAGAAGAGAAAGACAAAAACTAGCTTGCAGGAAATGGAGAGCAAGAGAGGGAGGAGAGAAGGGGGATGCTGAAATGATGGGTTTGGCAGAGGTTTAGTCGACATTAGAGGGGGAGTGAAAGAGCAGGGAAGAGAGTTAAAGGCAGAAGAAGAGGAAAAGATATCCAGTGAATAAAAGAAGTGATGGAGAATCAGGAAAGGAGGACAGTAAATAGACTGCTGCGAGGGCAGGACAAAATCAAAACTGAAGGGTAGTAAGAATTGAAGGTGAATAGTGAGGAAAGCACAGTTAAGTGAGCTGAAATGGTCATTACGTCTACAAATGTATACTGATGGTTACAGTAGGCTTGTGATACATATGTAATCAAACACATATGGGAACAAATTAATCAAGGAAGTTCAAACGTTTTGGGTTGTAGTCATCCTTTCATTAAAATGCAGGCTGTAGTTGTTAAATAAGACAAGAGCAATAACAAAAACAAAACACTTTCCTTACACTGTACTCTTGCCAAGACTAAAAAGACATAAATTAGCTCCAGCGAACTGTTGTAAGGTTCCTACACATTTCAGCTGTGCTATAGAAAAAGGAAAAACACATTGCAAGTGCAGTAAGTGAGAGAAAACAAAGGGACAACTAAGGAAAGAGTGTAAAAAGCGCTGACAGGCTCTATTGCTGGAGTCGAGGTTATGAAGGGGGTATAACAGAAAGAGAGGGAGCGAACGAGCATGCAAGAGAAAGGGAAGGTTGAGATAGTGTGTGATAAAGGGGAAAAAACACAAGCCCAGCTCCCATAGGAGGAATGCACAATAGTGCAATAAGCTGGTGATAGAATGGCTTTTTTTTTTGCTGTATCAAGCCCATTCTCTCCATCTTTGGCAACCCTCATCAAATCAGCACGCTGTTACCTCAGGTGGTGCTTTAATTACTGACGCAATCTCAAGACCAAATAGCAGATAAAACAGGTTTCTGCTAATTCCACCACACTCTCACTCACAGAGAGCTAAACACAAACCTCATAACAGTCTGAACAAGTCTGGTGAACTGATAAGTCAATTAAACGATTGACCATAAAATGAACTGAGTGACACAGTTTTGAAAATGTATAAATTGTTTGAAAAAGTTATTTACCAAGGAAAATGCCAACCATTCCCTGATTGCAGTTTCTGGGATTAAGATTTTGCTTTTATGTTGTTGTATATATTAAGTAATGTGAATATATTTAAGTTTGGAGCGCTACAGTAGTCAGAGCAGAGCAATGCAATCTGTAGACTTTACTTTGGGGCTCTTGGAAATTGTGGTGAGCATTTTTCACAACATTTTTGATATTTCATAAATGACTCAAAGAATATGACCGATTAATTGATAATGAAAGTAATCGTTGGCTGCAGTTCAAATCTAAAGATATATAAAACACAATAGGCTTAAAGGGCTACAATATGATGGCAAATTAGTATGCTATTATGCTATGCATTATTAATTCATTTTTACTGCACAGTCTACATCATTTGTCAATACCTGTGGATTAACAATCTAAAGGATGAATTTTACTTTATTTGTTCTTATCTCTCTAGAATAGTCCACTCTTTAGTTATGATTAGCGACACACAGTTGCAATTACCTATACTCACTTAAACACACACATTCTAGACGCACACATTTAAAAAATAAGAAATAAAAACCCAGACTACCATCTCTGTGGGTGTATGCGTACATAGTCATAATTGCGTATGCAGTTATGTTGTTGTTGTTGTTGCCATTCAGTGGCGGATCTAGAAAATTTTACATGGGGGGGCTAAGGGGTAGCGAGAGATCTTGGTAGGGTGGCAGGGGAAGACGGTACATGGAAACCTCCATACGTAAACTGCTATGTCCTACTACGCCCCGCAACGCCCTGCTACGCCCTAAACTGCTACAACTATTATTTCTATTCATAGTTCCATTATCTTTTTTGTTTCTATAATTACCATTATGAATCATAATTCTCTATATCTGTATCCATCTGTATCTAACCGGCAGCGGCCACCAAGACCCTGGATCGGTCTGATGTTTCTGCCCAAAAGGAAGTTTTTCCTCGCCACTGTTGCACCAAATGCTTGCTCTTTGGAGAATTGTTGGGTCTTTGTAACTTAAAGAGTGTGGTCTAGACCTACTCCATCTGTAAAGTGTCTTGGGAAGAGTGAACTGTTGTTGTATATGTAAATATTTACATATCTAACCCTATAACATATACAACAGAATGGAAATAAAAAAAAAAAAAAAAGGTCATGTCACGACATGTTATGTTACTGTACTGCAATTTATATGTAAGGAGAATATAAACCAACCATATGGTCCAGGGGTAACTGCAGCCTCCTCTTCCTGTCTGTCATCTTCATCTGCCTCCTCCTGATCACTCTCTGCCTCTGTCCCTCTCTCTGAACCTGCAGCCTCCTCTTCATCCCTCACTGTCAATTCTTCCTTTCCCTCTTCTCTTTCACTCATTTCTGCAACCCCTTCTGTGGTCTTCTCCTGCTCTGACCTGCCTGGTCTCTCCAGTTTCCTGTCTTCTCCTTCTTCATTTCCCTCCTTCTCTTCCTCCTGTGCACATCTCAGAATTTTCTTGGCTGGTAATATCCCCACTTTTAGGCTTCAGCTAATATCTCCAGCTACTCTGGCCTGCAAAAGTCAAGATGTGAAAAGCTCTTGTTATTCTTCTATTACATTACACTGTATGGCCCTGTAGCTAATATAAGTAACCTAAAAAACATAACATCAGACGAGATTTATTACATGCACACATCAGTTATGTTTAGACTAGCCTTCTTAACCCCGTTGTATTTGTTGTTTTCCCAGTTTGACAGTAAAGGATGTTGCCTGGTTTAATTTGTGCAGCCGTATTGCCGTGATATGTGAGAGGAAGTGGATTTTATAATACTCCTTAACTAATCATATACAAATGATCGGTCTCAGCAAGCACTGTGTAGTGTGTTGTAACGTAACGCCACCGAAACGGCGACCCTCTGTAAACGTTATGAATTCAAACATGCCAGTTTGTAATATTTTGTATTATGCTCTTCTTGTCTTTACTGAAATCAAACTAATCAAACACAATGCGCTTACAAACCACGAGGGAGCGATTTGACTTTTGGCTAACGTAATGGACGCGCTGTTGTTGATGCTGACTCGCCTTTAGCAGACATTACATTTATTACAAATTTAACTTTAGATGAAACGTGTGTTTTAACTTCACCTGGGAAAACTGACTTCACTTTCCGAGGCTAGGCTCGGTCGCTCCAGTCTTTGCGGGAAGGGCCACCACAATTATGAATTAATATAAATTAATTGTTTGTTTCAATGTTTTAAGAAGCCTGTGCACATAGTGGCAGTTTGTTTTTACAAGCAAAGTTTTTTGAACACCAAAGTTAGTGGGGCAGCTGGGGGGGCAAGGCCCTACAGTGGGGGGTCAGCTGCCCCCCCTTACCCCCTGTAGATCCGCCCCTGTTGCCATTAGACTGTTATGGGTCTGAGAGTGGTCCCAGGTGGATGCACGTCTGTAAGACAAACCATCGGTGACATCCTAAGCACGGCTAACGTAGTTATGGCTGCCGCGACACAGACGAAGAGCCTTCCCAGGATACTCAGCGAGCCACAGCAGCGCGCCGCCACAGATGGGGTAAAATGAGATAGCGCATGGGCCAAATCTAATCAGGGCACGAAGACACGGCACAAGAGGCATGGAGACGGCACAGCAAAGAAATGGAAGGCAAAGAAAAGGGGGGGGGGGGGGGTGTTCAGAAGAGGTAAACAGAGGAAGTGGAGGTAGAAAGAAAACAGGGGGAGTGAGAAAGAGAAATATATTGAGTGGGTGACAGAAATATACTGAGTGTTAAACTGCAAGGGAGAGTGTGAGACAGAGCAGAAAATTGTGAATGAGGCAGTGCAGGAGAAAGGTTTGCATGCACATGTGTAGGAAAGCGGGCTGAATTGTTTGTGTACCCCCCTCCCTGCTGGTAAATGGGAAACACAGCCTGTGCCGTGTCCCCCCTCGCACCCTCCTCCTCCTCGGCCGTTCAGAGCCACTTGCGCAGCCTTTTCTCAGCCAGCGCCACACAATAGCAAGCTGATGAACCTGGGGCTAACATGCCCTTTGAGCTCAGTAAAGGCAGAACGCATGGAGAGTCCTTAATGATATCAGCTCGGCGCAGCAAGAACGCCAGCACCCACTCACTCGCTAACTCCTTCACTTCCTCCCTCCCTTCTCCTCTCCATACACCTCCTCCCTCCAACCTTTTCCAGCCCTTTATTAGGAAAAGGAAGAAGCCTCACATCCCAGTTCCACTCCAGAAGAAAACAAATGTAAAGGTGACAAGATCCGACATAGATAGTGAGCATATGTATTGGCACATCATCTCTACGCAAGAGCTTGAAATTAAATTAGTATTTTGTTTTGAAATTAAATGCTGCCTCAAGTGATTGTGGCACTCCTGCTAGGTGGACTGGATGGAGACATTAGATAAAAAGGGATGATTGTGGCTGCCTGATGTCCTTCACTTCCTTTCTTCACGTTCAGACACGTGTTGTAGAAGATGAGGCTGACATCAAGACATACTTTCGACATTTTCTGGTGTTAGTGTTGCCACAAAAAAAAAAAATGGAAAGAAGAAAAACAATATGCAAATCCCAGGGTTTCCTCATATATTAAAGATGCAAAAAGAGATATGGGTTGGCATTTCTGTTTTGTGCAACTAGAAGTGTGTACTTGAGGACAACTACAAGAAAGGATTGACTGAATAATTGAATATGTGCGACAAGGAAATGTTAAAGTGTCACAACAAATCAGTGTGTAGACTGCAGAACACTTGATATTTCTTCTTGTAAATTGTGACCTCTGAAATTGATAATTAGATCCTACAGCCAATTGATGTCAGGGTGAAGAAAAAAAGGGTCAAACCTTGACAGTGGTGCTTTCGACATGGCCAATCACGTCATCAAACCAACAAGTCCTGAAAGCTAACATTACAATACTTTGCTTAGCAATGTCTTCCAAAAGCAACCAACATGACAGTTTCAAAAAAACCTTTCCTTTTCCCTTGCCCTTTTTTTTTTTTTTTTTTTTTTGTCCTCTCTATTGGTCTGTTCTTGTTAGGTTTTTGGCAAAACTACACAAAAGTACTTAGTTAAGGTTTGGGAAACATCCTTGTCAGGGTTAATAGTACAAGTCGCCCGATAGTGGATTTTTAAAGGCCGATAATAACGATATTTTGGAGCACTAAAAAGGTGATAGCCGATTAATCGGCCGATATCATAAAAACCAACAACCTTATCATGCCCATAATTAACAGATATGGCCTGTCTTATATAAAGTTAATTTCATTTAAATATAAATTATCTCAGCTCCACTGACTTTGTATATGGAGCCTATGTGCAGCCATTGGACACTATCGGAGCCCAGTTCCGCAGATAGTTTGTAAAACGTCCTACAGGCGCAGATTAATCAGTCAACATCTAGTTAATAGTATGCCACTGAAATAGCATCGCACTCCTATAACACTCTTAGAGTCCCAATGGACCAAAATTGATGCAGCAAAACAAAATCTATCCATTCTTCCTCCTCCTGTCAAAGCCTAGAGCCTACAACCCACAATGCAACTCAATTCAGGTGTGTTATGCTAGTAGCAGCTAGTGTAGCCTTGAGCCGCTAGCTCAAGGCTACACTGCAAATTTCAATTTACTTTAGATTAGACTGTCCATCAAGACAGCTGTATAAATTTAACAAAGTGATTCATTTTAAGTGTGCATCAATCAGCATCAGCACAAAGACAAATTAGATGCTAGCCTTTTCTTCACTAGTGGG
Organism: Perca flavescens; assembly: GCF_004354835.1. NCBI lineage: Eukaryota > Metazoa > Chordata > Actinopteri > Perciformes > Percidae > Perca > Perca flavescens. The sequence continues at coordinate 22,216,660 of NC_041349.1, forward strand.
ATGCATTTGCCAAAAATCTTGTCGGTTCCCATTATCTAAGATTGTAATGTTTTCTTTGAGTCAATCAAGCCATCAAATCAACCACAAAGATGTTTAAAGTCTAAAAAACGTAATTTACCAAAGAAGATCAGCATGTGGGCTACATAAGCATCCTCTCCAAAACCTTTTGAGTGTTTGAGTGATTACATTTTCATTCCACTCAAGTTTCTTGTTCCATTTTTGGCACCATCTGCATTTTTACTCTCTTTGAATGATGCTTAATATATGCTGATGCTGATAAAGCCTGGATTTGTGTTGTTTTTTTTGTTTAATTCTTTATCAGAATAAAGCTATCAGCTAAGCTTTGAGGGTCAGTTCTATCACCGTCGGACACGAGGGCTTAGCACATTCCTTTAATTCATCAAGGTTTGATTACTTCTGTGGAGATATTTTCCGCAGCCTGATAACCTGATGCTCCCCAATTATTGCCTTTTCACAATCCTGCCGACGCCGACATGATCAGAGCGCGCTGGGCCTCCCGCATGTCTCTGTTCGCCTCGCTTTGTTAGAACACTCTTAGAAAGTTACACCTTGGAGATTTTTTAAACCATTTTCACTCTCAACTCTATCAACAATTGCAGTTCATCAAACAAGATGAAGTAATCTCTCTGGCACTCTGGCAACAAGCCCAGATAATTCAAAGAGGAAAAAAAAAAATCCTGTCTAAAGCAGTACCCACATAAAAGGTACATGCTACTTCTATGATCATTGGCAATTTATTCTATAAATGTGAACATAACACATCTGAAACATAATTTTAATAAAAATGACCCTTTGACCAAGGTGAGTTGGTCAGGGACACTGCTACATCTTCTGTTTGATTAGTGATAAAATCAGATGTCCAAAGATTGGAATACTCCAAAGTCAAATACAATACAGAGCTTACAATGTAGCATTTATCATCTTGTTTGGAGGTTTAATATTTTACTGACAACTTTAAATTAGTTTTGTACCAGAGATACTGTACATTGGATGGCTGCCTGCCTGACCTCTATTTGCCATTTTGATGCATTGGACTGCTCTACAGTAACAGAAGAAAAAAACAATCCTAACAATTCTGACAACTGCTCGAATGCTTATGGGCATGACGCACAAAACCCACCAAATATGGAAGCTGCTGAATTAGAAGGACAAGTTGCCTCTGAGCTATGAGCAGTAACACCTATGATAGCCCACATCTCACTGCAGCTCGGGCCTACTGGGTCAGTCGCTTAGCTGCTCAACACAAAGAAGCTGCTTCTTCAAAGTCAGCAATCAAATACGCACAGCACAAAAGCATTTATCTTCTGTGGCTTGCATTAAAATGGCATGGTATTCATTTGGAAATTAAATTTGCCCACCAAATTAAAGAGAGGAAGAACATAATGGATTGATCTGGATTGTCAGGGGGGCCAGAAACCCCTGTAAATAAAAGAGAAGAGAGTTGAAAGAGAAGGTAAGCGGAGAGGTTTGCTGGATCAAATTGCACTATTGTCTTATTTCATTGGGGTAGAGTGTGTGTGTGTGTGTTTGTTTGTGTGTATTGAGCATGGGGAGAGTACACGGCACTTCATTTTAGAGCTGATTGTGCGCTGCCCAGTGGCGGCACCCGCTGCCAGGCTACTCAGTGAAAAGCTTCCACTCACTTCCTCTCCTTATTGCTGAAAATAAATCAGCCGCAAAATCAGATTACGATCAGGAGAGATTCAATAGAAAGATACAAAAAAATACAGAGCTGAGGGGACTTTGAAGCAAAACCCCAAAAGCAATGAGACTAGAGAGAGGAAAAAGAGAATCTTGCCTACTTATTACGTTGTTACTAGGCAGTAGCTCAACAATTGTGCAGGCTTTCTCAGGGCATTTGTCTAAATCCAGCACAAGAAGAGGGAAATATGTTAATTACAGAAAATAACCTTCAGGAATATAAGAGGCAGGTTACGTAAAAGTGATGGGTACGTAAAGTCAGTCAGTCAAACTCAATAATAGATTTGAAAAGTTGCAATGCTACAGTATCTAACAAAATAATTAGGCATTTTGAACAATTTTGAGCAATCTGGGCTATAATATTAAATACTTGCTGTTTAAGAGTCCCAAAAACCAGCATTATTTAGGCCCAATAATTTGAGTAAAGTCAAAGGCTTGAATTAACAAATGGATGAAATGAACAAAAAAGGTATACAGTATGGCTGTCTCTTTCAAAGAACACAGCTTTCCAATCGTTAATTCAGTAAAAGCCTTACTACCTCAGATACTTAAAAATATATCACAGAAATTGGCCTGTACTAAGGGACATCATAAATATGACCACATAATGAACATCCGCTCGGAGAGTGACTGTGATAGGGGCCATAAACCCTCTAAACTCATTCATACTGTCTGAGAAGGAACACCATTTGTCCTATGAAGGACATAAAAATATTATTTTGCCCAGTGAGTCTTTTACATCTCTCCTTTGGCACTGTTCTCCTATCTACATGTCTCAAAGGGCTTTTGAGTAATGCATTTCTATTATTGTACCTTGTGTAGTGTCACATTGGTGGCTTTATCAGGAAGTTGTTGTAGGGTGATGCTGGTGTGGGATGGAAGGGTTATTTTGTGGGCTTGGCTGGCATTAATCTCTGTCACTTGTCCTCTCTGATTTATACTCCTTCCCAGTAAGCCAGTCTATGGCCTCCACTTCAATTGCTACTTTGTGATAGCGCTCCATGTTCAGCCTTCGTCCGCACTGCCGCTTGACATTGAAGGCTTGTTCTCCAAACCAGGAGAAGGTAAAAAAAGCATGGTAACGAATTAAATTTCCTGCACCAGGAACAAGAAAGACAAGATAATAGAAGCCTGGAGCTCCCTCAACCCCCATATAAAGAAAGCCATTCTCCACCGAGTATATTATGTCTGGTGTGGCTTCTGCTTGACGACTTTGATCAAGAGCAATTAATCTTTCACCAGGAGTGAGAAACGCGGTAAAGCATGGGCTTGAATACAGTCAAATTTTAAACATATAGAAAATGGGTTTTAATAGGTGAAGCAGGAGAGATCTATCAGAACGATCCTCTGATTAATGAACACGAAGGCTTAGCTCCAGGCTATCTGATCAGAAGGATTCAACAGCAAACTCCTCCAATCATCTCCTTCGCATTTATTAACAGACCACCAGGATGGGCAACCATGCCACCCACCTACTGACTAACAGCCCCCCACCCCCACCCTCTGCTGTGGTCGGTATATTTCCAAAGTGTTTAATTACAGATGATTTATTACCAAACTGTCATTTGCTAACTGGGCCCTTCCGTTCTCGCTCCCCACGCCATACTCCCGCTGTGTTGAGGGAACCTTCACGTCATTATGAAAGAGCTCATTTATATTAAAATGAGTATTACCAGTTAATTCGCTCCATACATTTCGGACACAGCATGTGTCATGCATGAGCTTCGGATCACACCTGGTTCGTGGCGGCTTTGGCATACATCAAGTGCTTTATTGCAGTAGAGTTAATGCACATTTGATCTTGCTGCGATTTGCCATAAAGATTAAAGAAAAACATGAAGCGTTAACTCATGTATCATTATTCCATATTGCCCTTGCAAACATAGTCTAAGAGGACATTAAACATTATGCACGGAATTAAACATAAAACACTAAAAGGCCATTTATGTTGAATCTCATTTCCTCAGTTAACCTCTGGTCATAGCTGTCAGTCATCTTCACCAGTCAAGGACAATCACAATGTTGTGCTTAAAGCAAATGAGAAAACCAGTAATGCAAAACACAAACTATATACGCACTCCAGAGCATGCTCCATCATCCCATAATCCTCCAGTTCTTCAGGATGCTTTCACAAAGGAAGGAAAATATTCACTTAGATCCAAAGAGACCAAACACTATCGCTAACAACCTACAAGCAATCCTACAGGACTCCAAACAAAACTCAGATAAATATGAACAGGGAGCGTACTGCTACACATACCTCCACAACCATGTAAATGAGGACCAATCCCAGACAGCCAAAAAAATTATTCAAGTCGGGATGGGAATAGCTTCCTCCCTGTTCATTGAGGGGAAATAATAATGAGGGTATTAAATACAGCCAGCAGATGAAAAATAATAACATATCGATTGTGCACGTAGCCCTTTCAAAGGAGCATAATGGCCTGATTCCTGGTATTGATCTGCTAGCAGGCTTGGAGAGGAGAAGCTAGCCGCCCCTGTAAGACCCCCAGTGAGAATGAGATTGGTGAAGCCATCTGAGGTTTTGTTTCTTGTTTTGCTCCATACGGGCTTCATTTCAAACGGGTGTTTTTTCTGAGCGGATGTGAAATGAATGCCGCTGAAATGGTCTGACAAATACAATACTTTCCATTCTGTGATCATACCTCCCTGTAACAATGTGGCTGTTTGTTGCTATACAGAAATGAGCATGTTGTAGCATGGTAACATCAGAAAAAAGATCCACGACACTATCATTTAACACACAGATCAACTGAATATATGAATATATATATATATATATATAATATATATTATTGTATGCCTTTGTAATAAGTAAGTGGATTTACATGTCCATTAAGGTATGTCTTTAAGGTTTAGTTTGGAATTAAGTATATTTGCAGAGGAGATATCACACAAAATTCTATTCTCTCCTTCATATCATTTATGTATTTTTTTTTTATTATTATGTTTGACTGTGGAAAAGGTGGACATAATTCAATCTCCAATTTAACACATATGATCCCTAACCCGCCTCTCACAAACTCTTGAAGTGATCTTATTTCTGGCACAAAGAGACAGAAAAATCTATATCTCAATTTGGTACACTTCAACTCCACTCCAAAAGTGCCCTGAGAGAAGACCGAATTAAACTGAGACAAGCTGATTCAACACCCTGAAAGATGAATTTAAGTAGTTGTTTCTGAAATATGTATTTTCCATGTGCAATGTCGGGCTTCTGGGCAAGAGAAAACGTGATAGGACTTTACAGCAGCTTTTCGTCTGGAGAAAGGTGCGTTTTCCCAGAATAAAAATGTGCATGCCTGGGAATACATTAATCATAGCAAGGTGACAGCCATCCTGACAGACAAGCAGAGGAACGGGAACAGATTTAACAGTGCTTTCTATTCCTCAACATGTTCAAAAAAGCAAAAACTTACAGGGCAATTAAAGGAGCGTCAATAGCCATGTCAGCTGGATTAGGGGCTGGGCGTGAAATTGTCACATTGTGTGTCAGGGGTGCTCTGTTAACAACTCGGCCCGGCTTTTGCCATGGAGTGGCGGAGGGGCCCCCGATGGAACGTGACACTGGAAAAAATACCGTCAAGTCTGTGCAAGGCCAGATTAGATTAGCACACTGGAACAGGTGGTCTTTTATTGGCTGCGTGATACTGTCAAGAATCCTCTGAAACTGGAGGCAGCATGTGCACATGTGCGTATAAACACACACACAGGGAACATTCATGGCGAACGTGGCACAAGGCTTTTGAGCTGGATACCAAAAAGAACCTCAGCTTGCTCATGCCAGAGTCGATTGTAATGTGAGAGTGCAGCGCATGCAGTTTGATGCTGCAGTCACTGTTCTAAAGAATAGAAAGGGAAAAAAGAAGTCATGCTAAGGTTAATGCGCTTTGGGCAAAAAACACAGAGGCGTCTGTTGAGTGACAGAAAATCGAGGGATTGTCCAGCTGTCTACCAGGCAACAGCCACAGAACAGCATCTAACGAGTGAGGGGAGGGGGGTGATGGTGGTGAGGATGAGGCAATTTGCCAAACCATTCTCCACACCCACCAGTATATTTACTGTCATTTACAGGGAACAGATTATCCTTGAATAATACATGTGGTGATGTATGGCAGAAGTCCGTTTCGGATAAATTATACAGTGGGGCCGAACCAAATACTGCGTCATATCCCCATATGGACAGCGAGACGTAAAAATGCAGGGAAACACCTCTGCCAAAACTGATAGTGGGTAATATACAGCCCACTCTCTGAAATCTGGCTGAAGTAAATTCAGTGAAAACGGCCAAAAACAGGGGGATCCAAATGCCACCTTGGCGATCCAAACAATGTATCCGACATATGAGGTTATTTCTGAGTAAGCAAGAAACAGATTTGATATTGTGCTTGCAATTGTGTGCAGATTTCAACTCAAATTATCCTGGGAATGCCAAAATAAAAAATACCAGACAGGAGACTGTGGATGTGCTTTCAGTGGAAACATTCTTGAGGTGTTTCGATGTGAGAGAAGTGTACATAGTCTGATGAGGAGGTCAATTGAAACTAGGTCACAAGGGGTCCAGAGTAAAAAGCAATGCAAGAAACATGAAGCACATTTCTTGTAAAGGAAGAAAAACTATTCCATTTCTAGGACAACACAGTCCTTCTAACTTTATGGCTATTTAGTAATGAGATGGTTTAAACATTTTAGAAAAGCTAATGTGTAACGAGTGTCCACGTGTGTTAAAAGTAAACTTGGGCACAAGAAGTTGACTAACTTAGTTTACTTTTAAATGTACAATTTCCATTACTTCTGGAGCTAAGTGGGCCCACTTGTTTCAAGTATGCATGTTGACTTGTTAGTACACATTTACTTTCAATTGGTCCTTAATGGAACAGAATTTATGAGGTCCCTTTTTTCAGTGATTTCGGTAACAGGTTTGGCCTCGAAAAATTTAAAAGTTGTGGATTTGTGGTCTTTCAAATTGGCAGAGTTTATATAATTGAGGAATAAACGATCATTGTAATAATTTCAAGTTATTCATGGATACATTTTCACTTTAATAGACTAGTCCATAAAACGAGTGTAGTTTGGACAACCCCAAGGTTTGCCAAACTCTCCCTTATCCAATTAAACTTTGCTAACTATGCAACAAATTCTGCTATTCTCAAAAGGAACAGAATGATGCGTCTAATTTAGGGATGCTAATTTGGATTGTTTTTTCTTCTGACCGACAGCTGACCCTTGTTAACCGATCATTAACCGTTAACTGACAAGCAGGTGACAGAAGCTAAGTTTCCATCCACTTGTCAATCGAATTATCTGAAGTTCGGTAAAAAAAACTCATGCGAATAAAGCTGGTGAAAGTGTGTTTAAATCGAACGATCGAATTGATTTGAGACATTTTAAGGGGTTTCCATTCATTTTCGCACTGAATCGCACAACATTCAAGCAAACATTTGGGAACAAAGTTTTGCTAGACAAAAGTAGTTGTTTTTAATATTAGAAGCCAAGGAAGCTCCGATGGGCCTTTGGCCGAGGATCTGATCCAGCTCATCAAAAAGGTGGAACCTGCCTTTTATTTTCCCTCCGGCACCGCTGCAAGACAACTCTCTTTTTTGAGACATGTATCGCTGTTTGAGCACCTTCCATTTACTCCGGAGGATGTCCCACAGCTTGTCGTAACCTTTGTTGGTCATTTTGTTCGCGAGTTCCTGATAAATTATGGCATTTCTTAAATTTTTGCTATCTAAAATAGCAGTTATATTTTGCTCGTAAATTAAATTCAAAAAGTCTCTTGTCTCCTCGTTCGTCCACTTACATCTGTCTTTGTGGACACCTGTCGTGTGCAAACAGAGCGGAAATACTGGGCGGAAATTAATTAAAACTTCTTCTTCTTCGTTTTGTGGCGGGTTGCAACCATAAAATGACCTAAAACTTAATCGCAATTCATTAATTTATTCAGCAAATAACGTTTCCATCAGCGTTTATCGCATAAGCCGTATATCGATCAAGATAAAATCCGATTTCCTTTGAGTTGATATTCATGAAATAAAATAAATGTTTACTGTTTCCATAAGGCATTTTTCATTCGATATCACTTAATTTGGATAAAAACGTGTGGATGGAAACATAGCTACTGAGTCCCAGTTCACCCGACGCTAGGACATACTTTCCACGCTAAGCGTCCGCAAAAAACTGCAAGCATGTACTGGTCGTGCAGCAGTTATGAAATAGATTGTATAGCCTATTTTTCTTTTACAATGCAAAAAAGTTTTTTTTAATAACTCTTTATTTTTGTTTTAATAATATTATTTTATAAATTTGTATTGTCTGTTAACGGTTAAGCCATTAACTTCCAACACAAAGTGTGAGGTAAAATAGAACAATCTTTATTCTCAAGCTGTATCAAGAGTGCTAGTGGTTACACTATGATATAGGGAACTCAAAAGAGTGTCTATTTAGACTGCAGATAGACTGCACATGAAAATTCATGCCTTTGGAGGAAGCTGAGGTAGTGCCAGAACACAAGGGAAAGACAATATTCAAATCCCGCAGTACTCTATCAAACAGTGTAAAATGAGATTTGGCACTATATCTAACACAGAAGGTGTTATGAGTTGGACAACGATTATGGCTGGATTCTAATTCAAGGTGTCCAAGAGCAGGTTTCTTTTCCTCACAACGTGGATGGAAAAGATGTAATATCTAATATTGGGCTGGCTGGTGAAAGGCGTACTCAAGGTAAAAGAGGATTTATTGATACTTATTTTAGCTTGTCAGAGTTCATATGCCAGTACCTACAGTCCTTGAATGTATGAGTGTTTCAGATTATGGGGGTAGAGCTACTGGGTAGAGACAGGCCTACAACTTTTCTCCTGATGTACAAAAGACCAAAAGTAAGAAATATGCATATGATAAGAGCTTGAACTAGCTGGGGAAATGTTTGGCCTCTGGCTATACACAGAATCCAAAATGTGTGATTAATTGTTTATTGCCACCTTGTGAAGAATCATGGGCAAACTTCTTTTTTTTTTTAAATGTACTGCACCAGCTCCTCTATCAGTGAGGGCTTTATAACAATACCCAGTGAACTTTCAATGAATTCATACGCCCAAATACAATGCAGGTGCCTGTTTCAGTTGACGATTAATAGCAGCAATTTACAGCAAATGGGCTTCTGCACAATATGTTTAGCGGGGCTAGATAAAATGGGTCCCTGGCCACTGATCTGGAGACATTTAGGTTTTTAGTCAGCTATGATTAAGGCATGAATAGGGAGTGGGAGATCAGACTTTGGACCTGCAGTGTTTAATGCTGCCCACCTGTTATAAATGAGCAGTTAAACGAGTCAAGCGTTGGTGGTCCTGGGCCAATTCAAGGGCATATAAGCCACACACACACACACACACACACACACACACACACACACACACACACACACACACACACACACACACACACACACACACACACACACACACACACACACACACACACACACACACACACACACACACACACACACACACACACACACACACCACCCCCTTTTGGATGATTACCACACACTCTTGCTGCTGTGAGTGTGTAAGGTACAGCCTATGATTTCCCTCTGTATGAAGGCAATCCCAAAGAGAATCCCAAAAGGACATTTGTCACTGCGGTGAGATGAACAGATCTGCTCTACTGCGTGTACATTCAGATGGACTGTGCTGAATGCAAAAGTGGTAATGAATTACTCTTTTTTTCTGTGGACTCATCCTCGTCCAGGGTAATGAATCACAAATCTGCGTGTTCTTCATAACCACCAGACCCAGTGTTGCCAAAGGCATCTTAACACTGTACATTTTAGTGTTTTAAAGGAACATCTTTTACATCTGCTCCATGAAAGTGTGGGCTTCAAATTGGGTCAACAGACTGTCGCCGACTTTTTTCTTTCCAACGAGTCTCTCCTTGTACCTGCAGGCTCAAAGTACTTAACACATTCTCTGAAGTTTGACTTTCATGCACTCTGTAAAACATCTAAAATTGCTTGCTTTCTGTGCGAGTGCTTGTGTTGGCCGCCGAGTGTTGTCTTCGTTTATTTCTAAATGGGCTTGTTGCATAACAGCCCATGGAGGGCCCTGTAATTTAAGTGGTACAACACGTGATAGGTGTAGAACAAGGAACTGGGGCTAGCCATGGAGAGGGCTACTGTGGTAACGTGGGGTAAAAGGTTAAAACAGCAGGGGGAATTAATATGTCTTAATGACATTATAATGAATGAGAAAATATGGGACATCATTTATTAAATGGAGTCAAGTGTGTCAGGGAAGTGCAAGGACTCACAAACGCATTAATTATCTCACGGTCTCTCTTCATGGACGGGGGAAGAAAGCATTGGTAGGTAATGACAGGCCCTGAACGGACGTCATAAATTACCACAGGGGGGCTTCAAGACGACAAGGTCTCGTCTCATTCATGCACTCACGCAGCAAGATGTCTTTTCATGTGTCCAAACCTTCACTGGGAATTTGGACAGAAAATCAGAGTTGCCTTTTCTAACTCTCAGTCATTTCCAGACAAGAAAGGAGGGAAATGCCCTTTTTTCTCTAAAGACTTGATATCATACTGGCAAGACATGACTTGTTATTTATCATACCTGTCACACTGGGGAAAAAAAGAGATGTAAGCGTAAGTCCTGTTACCACACTTTACTGTCTAGAGAGGGGGACGGGGGGGGTCTATTTAAAGATTTGTGATGTTTGGGCCTGAGCAGATCCTGGTAGTTTTCTTTATTTTCTCTGTTGAGTTTTCATCTAGTGGATTCCAAAAGAGCCTTGATGTGTTTGTGCACTCCTCAAAGCCTCATAGGTAGTGTTGTACTTCTACTGCTTACTTTGTCACCTTCACACACATGGCCAACCGTTGCTTGATGTGGGCATGAATGTCAGATTGTCTGTTTTGAAAAAGTTACAGAAAGGTTTTCAGACGCTGCATCACCATTTGTCCAGCACTTTAGCTGGAGCATACCGATGCCTTTCGGAGGGACTCCAACAGTAAACCCACCCCAAGCACCTATCAACAACTGCACACCAACATCTTGACCCAACAAGTTTCACTAAACAAAGAGGCAAAAAAAAAAGAACTGAAGAGCAAACGTTTTTTTCCATCTAAAACGGTGATATACAATTTGTATCAAAAAATCGTGATAGTTACTTTGAGTTCTCAGTAGGAAATCTCACATTGCATCCCAACTAATTTACTGCTTTGTAGTTACATTGCTTTTAAATTTTAAAAGGTCCCATGACATGGTGCTCTTTGGATGCTTTCATATAGACTTTAGTGGTCCCCTAATACTGTATCTGAAGTCTATTTCCCAAAATGCAGCCTTGGTGCAGAATTACAGCCACTAGAACCAGTCCCACAATGAGCTTTCCTTAGTATGTGCCATTTCTGTGTCTGTAGCCCTTCTCTCTTTAATAGCTACAGACACAGAAATGGCAAGGTGGAGGGTGGGGGTGTGGCATTGACCAACTGCCACTTTGCTTGTTTGAAAGCCATGATGTCTCTCTCTCGCTCTCTCTCTCTCGCGCTCTCTGGTGGGCTAAATAGAGCTCAACAGTCCCGCCCCTCCTCTGACAGACCTTGGGTTCCGGAAGTAAATTTTCCATTAATTTTTCCCATTGACATCTGAAAAAATTTAGACCATGCCTTAGGCTAACCAGATGGTATGTGACTCATATGAATACAACGTACCATTTAGAGTGAAAAAACAAACAGGAAATTCAAAAAAACATATCATCATTTCAGAGCGAAGGAACTACTCATCCCATAAACCACCGCGCACCACTTAATCAAGGAAACTACATTAGTTAGGTAACGGCTAATTTGGCTAACCGCTAGCTGAGACAGCATGTAATATCTTTAACAGCCCCTCAAAATAAAACCTGAAAATAACTGTTAAAATATTTAACGGCTGTTACATCAGCTGTATCCTGCTTTTCCCGTGTTTAGTTTGAGGTAACATTATTTTAGACTGAATCAAGCTGTCAGCTAGCAGTTAGCCAAATTAGCTGTTAGCTAAACTAACGTTAGCTTCCCGGCGGAGGCTAACGGCAGAAGCATGGAGCAGATTGTGATTCGTGCAGTGTCGTAAATCCTTGTGACGGTTTGTGCAGGCAGCTCCCCCTCCTCACCAGCATGAGTTCCACCAATCAGAGGCATCACTGTGGAATTCTGGGATTGTTCAGGATTGTGGGTAATGAAGTAATTATCCAATAAAAGATGTTTATCTCAAAACAAGGTTGGTGCCCCATGATTTTTGGCGTCTATATGATTATATAGAATCGCTTAGTCACGTCAGCATGCTGGTTTTAAGTCTACCATCGACTGTTATCATTTTATGGCTTATACTCCAAATTGTCAATGGAGAAATTGCATTTGCAATTGCAACCCGCTGTGGGCGGGACTGTTGAGCTCTATTCTCTGGGCGGGCAAAGCAGAGAAAGGGGAGGTAACCTTGCTCCTTATGACCTCATGAGATCGGCCCATCTGAGCTTTCCTTTTCTCAAAGGCAGAGCAGGATACCCAGTGCTCAGTTTGCACCTATCGCCATTTCTAGCCACTGGGGGACCATAGGCAGGCTGGGGGAACTTATATTAATGTTAAAAAACCTCATAAAGTGAAATTTTCATGCCACGGGACCTTTAAAGAAAAGCCTCATTTTGCTGAGCATAGTGACACCGATTTCAGCACCGAGTTCCTGTTTAAACTTTTCAAACAACTTCTGTACTGATGCATCACAGCACACAATTGTGCGACCTCCTAATTCCCAGCTCTACAAATTGGTTAATTCTTCACACAATAACCCTGCCAGAGTCATTTGAGGTAATATTGACCAACCAAATGCACATCCAAACTCAGTGAATCTATAGCTTGGTGTTATGGTAATACCAGCTATCCACAAATAAAGCCTGTAGCAGAGAGATCTTTTTACCCCTCTCTTTTTCTTTCTAATCTCCCGTTGCCGCTCATCTGTCAGCATTTCAGTATCTGACTCCTGGGGGTCAGCTGAGTCAAAGGTCAGATGCACGCAAGCCCTGCATAAGCATGGCAAAAGCTTGGTTTCTTTGGAAAAGTCAATGAGACCTAGGTGAAGGAGTATTTTCCAAGTAAAATTTGATTGATGTAAAAGTTATGCGACATGGTGGAAGACGAGTTGATATGCAATTAAAATGATGCGTTGACTGAAATTGTGTTGGGGAATTGACATTTCCTTTCCAGACTTTTTAGTTTACTGTGTTGACAAACATTCTGAAAGGTGCCCAAATCAAGATGTGGTTGAGTTTCTGTAGCTCACTATATCTTGTGTCTCTCACAGAGTTTTGAGACAAATAAGTCAAACAAGTCATTGTGTTTTGGTGACTTGTGGATTTCAAAGTTGAGAAAGGACCAGATACAATGGTCCCAGACCAAGACTTAAACAAAGAGAAGTGGCAGCCTGACATAGTGGGAGAGAACAAGTACTGGAATGCTCATGTCACTCTGGTAATGAGTAAATGACACTGAAAATTGCAGCAATTATTGCCGACTTAAGGCCCGCCTGTGGGCCCTAGGAGAATTAGAGGAGAAAATACAGACTCTGTCTTCAAAGGCAATTAGTCTTCATATTGTAGTGTGTCCATTCAGCGAGTGTTCTATCCACTCATGGGACTGCACATGTGGACATGGCTAATAGTCTCTGTTAATGAGCCAATCGTTCATTATCAATCTTCCGGGAGACACAGTGTGAGAGCAGCATCCTGTTGACATATTTAGAGGAAATGGCCGCTGCACGCCGTTCCCTACGTATGCACAGCACTGTGGTGCAATTGTCGCTGAAGGCTGCGAAGGAGCAGCTTGATTCCACGCGTCCTTGTGGAGACAGCTAAATTAGACTGATTTGCATACACACACGCAAACACATGCACACAGTTTGAATCCTAGCCTATTCTGGAGGGGGAATGCCCTTTTTGTCCCTGGCCACCTGGTCAAAACACTAACAGCTGACTTGTTGCTGAGACCTGCAATGGTAATAAATCACAGCGCTCCCCTCCTAAACACATACATACAGTCACACACCGGCCGGCACCATCAGCCTATTCCTGTACACCATGCCAGATACCATCTCTTTATGTTTTATGGCAGGATAGTTCACCATTTTTTTTCATCAAGAGTGCAATCTCTTCTGCTGTGTCTACAAGCTCTGTGCCTGGCCCCATCAGCTCTGAGCTCATGGTGGATGTTGGGCCTTTCTACACGAGATATCAAACACGCTATTCCCCACATTTACTCTTAATGCTACCACAGTCTTCTTTCTGATATGGCCAAAGTGCCTCTCTTTACTTTTGGACAAATGACACTTTTTGCATTTGTCGTTTCATCCTGTTAACTAAAATATTCAGCTTGTTCCTCTGCATCTTGGGTTTTTTCACACTGTCCCCGGTGTGTGTTGGATGCAGCCTTTTCCACAAGTGAGCCACAGTAATCTGAGCTCTTAAAAGCCCTGTACATTCCTCCCTCACTCATTCATTCTCACTTTGTCCACCATCCAGACAGACTCCATTTAAGCAGTAGTCCAGCATTTTTCATTGACCTTACAGTGCTTGATTAAGGGCACTGGGCCTCTGGCGCCACTCTGTTTCCTCCATGTTTAATTAAAAGGTGAAGAAAGTCCTCTGTCTTGTGATGATGGCTTGGGTACATGATTCTTTCCCTGCCAACCCAAAAAACGTGCGTGTGGCTCGGGTCCCAGGCTTGTGCCTATACACGTCCCTTCACTTTAGGCTGAAAACTTTTCTTGACCTTTGCGCTATCGCCAAGGAAACTGTCCATCTTTCAGTTTCCCTGTAATATGCTGAACTCCACAGGATCAGATAATGCAAGGGGACTTTTTTCTTTCCACTCTGTTTACTGACAAAATGTCTTTCTTGTCGAGAAAGGAAGGAAGTGATCATCATAGCCTATAACACAAGTCGCCTTGTCAAAGCCTGTTTAGAATACATCCTCAGAGGAGCCGTGCGGAGAGGAACACAGGGGTGCACTTAGTGTCACTGCCGCTGGGGAGGGAGCTGCCGAGCAGCAATGAGGGGGCTGCTGTTTCATACGTCTATGGCAATTAACGCTGATGTGACACATTCAAAAAGGTCCCCTAGGATTGACAAAGCCAACAAATTGACTTACCATTTTAGCACGAAGACGTAGGAGGGGAGAAAAAAGGCATGCAGCTTCATCTTGTCATAATGAATCTGGTACCTATTCCAGTCGGGTGCATTGCTGGTGTGATGATTGCAATTTATTTCCTGTATATGCCATAACGTACAACTGTGCTTACAGGGACATTGTGTAGCTTTTGACAAGATGGGGGTGGGGGGGTACCCTGAAGTAATGACTTTATCGTGTGGTTCTGGTAACTTACATGACAAACGAAACCGTTGCTTTGCTGCTTTGGTATAAATGTCTCCGTAGGCCCTGGAGCAACGCAGGGAGAAAGACAGATGTTTCATTTCATGCCACGTTTTTAAACTCTTACACACAGACGCACACACACACTTCTTTCTCTCAGCGTATCTGAAAAAGTTCCACTCAATCCTGAATGATAAATGCATCAAAATGTATCTCCCAGTTCTGTACTGGAGTCGCCCTCCAGCTCAGACAGCAGGAACCTGGTGTCCATAAAAGGTTCAGCCTGTGATTCAGGAGTGTTCAAAATGACAATCACAATTGGGCGACCAATTTGTTTTCTCATGGGGAGCTGTGTTTGTGGCTTTCAGCTTTCCTCAGGGAAACAAGGGCAATCAGCTGGAACTTGTCGAGGACTCTGAGAGCTAGTGCCCTCCGACCCCTGCTTTGGAAGTCAGTGGAGGTTTCAAGAAGAGTGCCACCACTGATGTAGAATAAAATATTACATTACACTGCCTGCTGGTAAATTGCACTGCAACACATCCATGATGTGTACCTGCACACCACAGGTACACATCATGGATGTATTAAAGAAGGACAGAGTATTATAAAATGGCAGCATATTCTTTAAAACACTACAAGGCAGGGTTTAAGTGATGGCAAGACAGTGATTGACATACAATTAAACAATTATTAAACCTTGTAATTGCACTTAAACACTACAAAAAAAGGTTGTGTAAGTGTTTGATAGAGGAGATGAAGGGAGATTCTGTGGGGAACCCTTACACATGTAATGATGTAATGTTAGTCCATAGGAGTGTGTGTGTGTGTGGGGGGGGGGGGGGGGGGGGGGGGGGGGGTTGAGGTTGAGGTGGTTGATGGGGCAGATGTCTTCTCTGGGCGGCCATGCATACAGGCCTGGCCCGGGGGATCTCTCCCCGCTGTGCATCAAGAGCAATTAAACACGGCTCATGCTGGAGTTTACTGACGCAAACAGGCTGTAAAAAGGGTACGCACACGCAAGCAACCTTAAAGGACAGGATGAACGGGGAAAAACTAAAACACTACAGGCATACGTTGTACTAAATCAAAGGAATCAAGTATTTTTTTGTAGCAAAAACAATCAAACCGTATTGCATAAGTGCATCTATAGTAACAACAGTATTCAGCATTTGACAGCAACAGATGCCTCTCCCCACAAGCTGTGGGTCTGACCTAATCTGCAGAATTTGGAGGCTGCGCTTTTAACAATCCTACAGCTGCATTTCTGCCTGCCCTAAAACTGTATTCCACAACAATAAAAATTGATTTTAAAATACCTACAGCAGGTGCACATTTGGGAAGAACATAGCAGGATAGGAACGGGTATAGCAAAAATCACCATGAGTGTAAACCGTAAAAGCAAATATTACAAAAAGCACTATTAGTAAAGCTAGTATTATTAACTATAGTCATTAATAAGGGCGGTTTTGAGTGCACATGTAATCAAAAAATGCAAATTAGTTTCTCATTAATATGCAGTGGAAGACTTTAAAATCCAGGTTGCTGTGCTTTGCTACAGGCAGGAGAGGGCAACACTTTGGATCACTTAAAGTGTGATGTGTTAGGCCGGTTACACACTGGCTGTGTGGCGTGAGCGTGGCGTTTCTGTTGCGTGTGAGCTGCGTGCGTCTTTACACACCAGAAACGTGTCTGACGCGGTGCTGTTGCTGCTAGCCTTGGCTGGACACATGTATGTTTCCCATTAATAAAATGAAATACCATGTTAAACATAAATATATACTGATTTGATTACAGCAAAGACAATGTCGGCAGTATTGACAGCAAAATAGGCTACAGAATATTTCGTTCTGTATTGACAGGTGCAATATTAGAAAATCATTTTTTTTTATTACATTTATATATCGGCATTTATATCAAAACCTAGAGACGTTCAAACATCAACATGTCATGTATTAATATGTATTTGTGTCTAAATGACAAACATCTTTTCCTATTCTATTTTGCCTGGAAACGCTCTCAATGCACTTGCGTGTCGCGTGAAAAATAGGCGTCTGTTCTATTTCTGGCAGGCACACGTTTTTGGAGCCGCGCCTGAGACGTGCGTGTCATGCAGGCAGTTTGCAAGCTCTAACCTTTTAACATGGGAGCCGAAATATAAACGGACACGCCACGCAGCTGACACACTCACGCGACACAGCCAGTGTGTAACCGGCCTTAGAGGGAAGGTGGCATGTAGGCCTGCTACAGAAGGAGTCTCAAGTTAGATGGCTACTAAAATCACCACTCTCTCTTTACTCCTCTACTTCAATCTAAATAAAATTCTATTTTATTTCCTCCAACTTCGGTTCTCTTTAGAGGCCTGCCAAATTAATTCAACATAGTTATAACTAGATTTGGTGGCGTGCAGGAATAACTAGCGTTCTACAGCTAAATCAACATCAGACACTAGGCTGGTCCTCTGGGGGCGCCGCGCAGTGCCTCATTGTTTTTCAGTCAGAGCAGCGCTCTTCACCTCCAGCCCCCTGTGGAATATCTCTTAATTTAACTGGCATCTTCATTTTGGCTTTGCTCTGATTTTGCATGAAAAATCAAATCCTCTATTTTAACTCTGAAAAGTAAAAGGTTTGTGGAGAAGGGGGAGAAAAAGAAAAAAAAACAAAGAGTGAGAGACCAACAGAGGAAAACGGTGTAAGCTGTTAATGCTATGTTAATCCCCGCTGAAGGTAATGCAGAGCTAGATAGCTAGCAGAAGAGGTGAGTGAGAAAGAGGAAACCGGAGGTTACAGGGCATGCATAAAATAGAGGAAACATCAGCGGAATGCTTTCAACCAGTCGGAGGAATATTTTCTGGCATGATTATTAGACATCATGCCTATTCAACCTTTTTACCCTACACTACGCAGAGGGTGGGGGTTTTTGTTCTTGTTCAATTTGTTTATCTGTTCTATGCACCATCTGACATTACCTGGCACATATTGTGGAATTTGTTCTGCATGTTTGAATGATAAATGGTGCTAAAAACTAATAAAAAATAAAAAAATAAATAAAGTGAGTCAAGCTGGTTGGATGGATGTTTTAGTTTTGTGCCGAGTTCTGTCACACTAACACTTTTGGTGGTTAACGAAGAAGCACTCAGAAATGTCCATGATGATAATAATAAAAAGGTTAAGTGCCTTTGATGGTTAAAGTGGAGTTATCATTATTTTGTTCATACTACAGCCTGAAGATGCACTAAACACAAACAGTCAACACGAACGGCATCATCGCAGGATGGAGCAAATAAAGGGCTGCACACAAATTCCATTTGTTCATTATTCATTCATGGAGTGCATAAACATACAAGGCCACGGCTTCAGGGTGTGTTGACTTTCCTGACCATTGTCAGTTCAAAAACAAATTCTACAAAGAAAGACAGATAGCGTGACATTGGAGCTACACACACAGCAGGGGCTGAAAAATCAATCACCACCTTAAAGCAGCACACTCAGCGGCTTTCAAAATAATGAAAACAGGGGACAGGCAAGGTTTGTATTGGAGACACCTCCTCTTAAGATGCACCTGTCTAACATGTATAGTTTTTTCCTCATTAGACAACAATTCAAGGTTTGAGCTCTCCCTTTGAGAAAAGTGTTGATTGTGCTGCAAACATTGATTGTAATTTGAAATTTTACTTTGAATTCAGATTTTAATGAGCAATTTTACACCTGATACATACTGTAGGTATTTCACATGTACTACCCCTGCTGTACAACATGGTCTTTATATTGCATCCAGTGTGTGTGTGTGTATATATATATATATATATATATATATATATATATATATATATTTTATTTATTTATTTATTTATTTATTTATTTATTTATTTATTTATTTATAAGAGCTGTCAAAATTAACGCGTACATTTTCTAATATTTAACTCGTTAAAAAAAATTAACGCAGCTGTGTTAATACGTCTACATAACAGCAGGCGGCGCTACTCTGTGTTGTTGCCTATGTAAACCGGCAGCTGATTGGACGAACGTGTCACATGGGTTTGTTTTCTCCAGAAATCCAAAGCCAGACTGTCATGGCGGCCGTTCAGAATACGATCTCATATTGTACTAAAATAGTTCACTGAAACATGTTTCTGAAAACATTTTAAGCGAGAAATAGGCCGTGCAGTTGCTGAATCTGTCTTCATTTCAGCTCAACAAAGGTCAGTTTAGAAGATTTTCGTCAGATTTTGAGAGACTAGTCACCTCATTCCGCTCGCCATTTCCGGGTGAGTCCCGACTGCCCTGCCGCCGACTGAACTCTCGGCTCGTTGGAGATGAACTGCTCCTCGCCTGTAAAGTAGACGAGAGCAGGCGACAGCAGCCGGGGACGGTGACAAAAATCTGCTCTCAAGTCAGACAGTTTCTAGCCGTTTCAGCAGCCTTCAGCAGGACTAAATAAGCCAAATTGTTGCTGCTGTTGTTCTGAAAGATATTAAACATTCTAGCAGAACCTTTCCTTGTTTGTTTTTTTCTTCATATTTGCAAAGTTAAGTGATTTAGCATTTAAATATCCATTATTATAAGCTTCAGTCTCAATTTAAAAAAGCGATTAATCACGATTAATTACAGCAAATTGTGCAATTAGTTAATTTTTTTTAATCGATTGACAGCCCTAATATATATATATATATATATATATATATATATATATATATATATATTAAAAAAGGCACAGTTGGGTTAGAAAGTGAAACAAGACACTTTTCTCCTAATACCAGCATCTCTTCATAACTTTTTATTATATATATATATATATATATATATATATATATATATATATATATATATATATACAAAAATGTGCCAAATATTACGTTTGTTAACACTATGTTCAGGCCATGTATATCAGCACCCCTTACTGTGGTAATAATATAGATAAAAAAGGGTCACACAGTTTTCCTTCTCACAACATTGTCTTGGAAATATTCATGCAAAATATTATATTAGAAAAATGAAATCCTACCTCTTGTCAGCCCCTATCAAATGTCTAAGTCTAACCACTGTTCATGAAACAATGGAAAAACACAGGTGGAAGAAAAAGGAAAAAGTAACAATTGTCTTGTTTGTTTTTTTGTTGTTTTTTTTTTTATGGAGGACATACTGAGCCAAGCAAAACGCATGAATATTCATGTGCACCACAACAAACTGTGAAAACGGCTTTGTTAGGAAAACCAAATCCCATGTTCATATTCGAGAAAAGAGTACACTCTCTGGAGGGGGCTTGGATCCCAGCCTGCTAAGATGGTTGCCACCACTGGTGGTGAAGGATGCTGAAAAGGCTGGCGTCAAACAAACAGAATGGCTGAAATGCTGTTTACCTCTTTGGCAAATGTGAGCCAAGCCCTGTGCTCGAGCATCATCAGCAGGTCAGTAAAAAGCCACCATGTTTTTGTAGCTGTTAATTGAGGCACTGATGTGAGGAATTCAATGTTCCAAAGTATAAATATAATGTCCTTAAATGTGAAGAAAACTGAAAAAATATTTTAGTGTAAGTCAGACTTTACAGGTTGTGGAAAAAGACAATAGGAACATTTTATATGAAAAGATACATACATATCTAATAAGTAGTTTCCAAGGAATGATTAAATAACTTATTATTAGCTAACAAGTAGTTCCTGAGTTACTTTTAGTCAAAGATAAATCATTGACTTTAGAGTTATTTCGCTGTTCATAGCTGATACAAACCTATCCACATAGACTGAAAGCTGTAACTGCTAACTGCTAATAAGCCAATAACTGACTTAACAAGCCTGAATTTTTACGCAAACAACTATTTTGTGTTTCTTGATTGTGCTTACGTTAAATAAATTTGAAGATTTATTTTCTGTTGATTTGTGTCAAAACTCCTAATAAATCCACCCTGATTCGCTGTTGTGGAACAACAAAACATGTAAAAGTCCAGTGGAAGTTGAATACTTTTTATAGGCACCGTAACAGAACAATAGTTAGCTGGCTGACAGCTTTTCTGGTTGTGTACATAGTTAATAATATGACATACCAATGGGCAGTGATGCATTACTACATAATGTGCTACAGTAATGAGATTACTTTGTTCAGTAGTGAGGGGGATTGCAATTAAAAATTGCATTGCACTTATAAGAATAATAAATATGTATTCCCACTGATAACATTGATAATGTGAACATTAATGGAAATGTGCTCTGAATGATGATTAAAATATTTGTGACTTTCATGTGCAACCTACCCGGGAAGTACAGCAACGTTAAGATACTGAAGTAATGATCAAGGCCAGACTCCGTAAGATACACCCCTTCACTTAAGGGAGCACAAACATAGTAACTAACTTATTAGTTTAGAGTTCAGCAGGAAGAAATCAAAGACACCTAAAATCATTACATACTGATCTATTAACATTGTACCAGGCAGTTTGTTCTAGTAACTTACTATCTACTATGTGGTCCTTGCTGAGAGGAGTTATTTAGGAACTACTTGTTAGCTGTTGATTAAGTTAGTTAGTTTCAGTTAGTTCTTGATTTGTTATTATTCCATGGTAACGCATCAGGATTTTCTGCATCCTAATATAAAGTGTTACCTAAACAAGAGTGAGAATGACAAAAGAATCTGAAAGGAGATTAATCCAGGAGGAATTGATTTGTTAAGCTTCTCTCACTCTTCACGGGCGCAGAAGTCAAACAGGATTTAGGCACGAGCCCCTAAGATGCACATCTGCTCTGAACTTGTCCTCTTCAGGACAGAGGGGAAACCTCCAACACAGGCTCCGCTGGGTGTCTTCCGAAGCCAACTACCCACCAACCGCACCAGTTCACCAGTTCACCATGTGGTATTCTGGCTCTTCTATGTGTGTGGGTCTGTGTGCGTTTGTATGCATATGGTTTCTGTGTTAATCAACAGAACACTTGTGGGGATGCACGCACTGCAAGGATGAATAAGTGTGTGCTTGTGGATTTACGGATGTCTATCCATGTCTCTGTCTGTCTGTGTGTGTGTGTGTGTGTGTGTGTGTGTGTGTGTGTGTGTGTGTGTGTGTGTGTGTGTGTGTGTGTGTGTGTGTGTGTGCGCCAGCTGTCCAGTGCTGCCTTCAGGAAGAATGTGTAATGTGGATAAGCTCCTTCTCCTGGCTTCTAGCAGCTTTACTGGAGATCTGTTCCAGGTGTGTGTGTGTGTGTGTGTGTGTGTGTGTGTGTGTGTGTGTGTGTGTGTGTGTGCACGCACGTTGCCTGTGTTGAACTAAAAGAAATAAAACGTAGTACAGCCAAGCCCTCAGCTAGCTGCCCAACAGCTAACAACATCTCCATTTCAAGTTGAAAAACAATCGTCAAAGGTCTCCCACTGCTAAATCACAGCCTTTACAAGCATAAGAAAACATGGCTGTGCTTCATCTCTTAACTACAACACATTAGAAAAAACGTTTTGATCGAAGTTGTGTGAAGACAGTTTTTCATGTAGCATATATAGTTAGTGCCCAAAACAGGTAGCTTCATCTTTTTTTAATGAATGGATATCAAACGGTATTCAAATAATAGAAGATAAATACATCATTGCAGCTTCGTTATGAAGCCTTAAAGCTCAGTTGTGTTGTTTGGCCAGAGGTAGAGGCAGGGAAGCGGATTAGGGTTGACGATATTATAGAGCTGATGCAGCATGGTGGAGATAGAGTTGCGCATGAAGGAGGTACTGGTGGGATGGAGATGGTGCTAATACTGAGGTTTCTGACCTTGGATCACCCCCTTTAAACCCTCCATGCACCTGTGATCACAAACGCATACTCCCGCTCCCCCACCCTACCCCCACCCCCCTCCCAGCCCTGAAGCTCTGCTCACGCTAAGCCAATGAGGGAGAGGGACACAGTGAGGCAGAGGAGGAGGAGGAGGAGGAGGATGTGGCACTGGCACTTGCAGGAGGCTGTTTACTTGCATTGTTAATTTCATTAGCCCTCCGGCAACCACTTCAATATTTAACATTCTCGATTTAGCGCTTCCCTTTTTCTTTTAACAGGTTTGCCACCAAGTCCAACAATTAAACTGAGTGGCCAAAGGTAATCTATCAGCACTCTGGTCTTACCACTTAATATAGTGGCACTCGATTTGCACTCAACTGAAGGAGGCCAAACCTTGTAAAAGCCACAATCCTTTTAAATGGGCAATCAATTTGGCAATGTGACTTTGCAGCTTGGTGTTGCTCAGCCCTACTTGTATAAACCAGTAAATGAGGATTAGCAAGCATGTGGAGGCATAGTGGAAATGCAGATATGGATATACATGAAACCTGATCCATCACTGAGCAACAACACAAATGCCAAATATGGCAACTAACTGAAAAAAGAAAAAAAAAGGATTTTATGCTACTTGCATTTCCTCTAAAAGTATCCATGTGTCCAGGGGCAATGCCACAGTGTTGGGCATTATCTAATATGTGAATGTGAGCTGCAGTCAGTGTATTAGCATTAGTGGTCACATACATGGAGCGCGCTGAAGAGTGTGACAGCCTGCTAATGGCTCTGTCACAAAGGGACCGGAGTTTAGACACAGCTATAATCATGATCTCAATAAGCGTGCCACCCTACCAGCACACCAGCTCAGTCGTGTCCCCTGATATCCATACTCTGACATCATATGCGGACAGTCCCATGAAATCTAACTGCGGCTCAAAAGATGGCTTTGCATACTGCCGGCATTTCCAGTTGGGAAAGCAATAGTGTGACTACTTCTCACACTCCTGCAGTACAGTGTCAACTCATACACCCTGTGTGAATAATATCCTGGCCTCTCCTATAATCCCCTCCCCTCAGCGCAGGATCGTATTGTAGGTGTCCTTTATACCGACGAGGCTGCAATTTATAAACTGTTCTTTTCATTGTGGCGTACTAACACCCAAGCCACCCGTCTCTATAACCTCACAACTCTCAGCGGATTTATTAAACAATTCGCACACATAAAGTTCATTGGTAGGTGTGCTGGCGAGGCAAAGCGTTAAAATATTGCCACAATAGCACAGGAGACCTTTTCATTTACCATTCAAAACAAATCGGACTGCAGCAGGCAGAGAATAAATTCAGACTTGTAAGTAAATACATGTAATTGATGCAGTGGACTGTTGAAAATGCATCAGCAGCAGGCTTTTTCTATTATGGGGATATTTATCTTCCTTCCTAAATAAAAAAGGCCAAGGGAGAAGGCATGCAGGCGGGTGCCCAACGTGTTTGTTTTCCTGCAGTACAGTACTGTGTGCAGGCTTGTTTGTGGGTGTGAGTGTGCAGGCATGTGAGTGTAATTGCTGCCTGTTATCATTAAGCAAGCTGGAGCGATCGGAGGATGCACAACAACCTATGAAGGGCAAACCTGGGGATATTGTGCGTGACATTGGACGTCTGTGGGTAAGTAATGATCAGAGCAATGTGCGACAGCCCAGCCTTAGCGGCGACAATGGCACATTGTTCGCTGCGCTTCGTCGCCCGCGTCCAACTCCTACCCACCTCTTTAGTAGTAAGGAAGCCCCCATATTCACCCATGCAGTCCTATAGCAGGATGAATGCTACCAGTGCTGCTTCTTCAGTACTAACAGAGCCATTATATTTAACAGTAATTTATAGAATTCCTGCATGGGTGTTTTCACCCTTCATGAAATAGTCATTTTTTTTATGCTGAGGAGGCCAAACAGAGGGATTTACTCCTTTTTCTCTCTGGGGTCATTCACTTATCCTCTGGCACTCGAGCCGGTTCAAACCAGGGCCACAACACCTCCAGTAAGAGGCGGAATAACCTTTAATTGAGGAATAATCCCCAAGAATTGGATCGACTAGTGGAAGATAATGAGCAATTGTCTGTTAACAACATGAAACAATTTACTTGGAGCTGTGACATCAAGATTGCAGAAAAAGAATAATGACACCAAATACTATATTAAAGGGGTGATAGAATGCAAAACCGATTTTACCTTGTCATAGTTGAATAACGACAGTTTGGTGGGTAAATAGGACACACGTAGAACCTCAAAATCCCATTGACACCTCTTTCCTCTGCAAATCTCACAATTTGAAACGGCCTCTGAAAACGGGCAAATCTCAACAAACCTCATTTGGCTCTAGTCCCTAGTCTTTGTCACGCCGCAACATTTACATAGGCTACACCACTGATCTGAGATCAGGTAGTCTTCTGGATAGGTCGCGCAGATCTCAGAAATTGTATACATTGTTCATCTGCTATTTTGTCACTGAATTCTCTTCTGAGTCTTTTTTTATACAAGAAATCAACTATGTAGAGGTCAAATATGGGCCGTTTTACGAAAATGTATGGCCAATTGCAAATTTTGTCCAAGTGTGTGTTGGAGTTCAGCGGCCGGTGCTGCCTGGGTTGCTGCCTTGCCGCCCGGCCTGTCCTCCTTCACAGTTTCTGGGTGACTGGACTACCAAACGCCGCTGCCCTGACAGAGCTCCAGGGCCTGCAGCTCGCGGTTCTCCCTCCCCTCTTCCTGCTAAATGGCCGGTGTGTGTGTGTGTGAGTGAGAGTGCGGTCAGCGAGCTTGTTACGCCCGCAATCTCTTACCACAGGTTCTAGTTAATCTTATAATTGATATGCGTGTTGAGTTATTTAAACAAACGATCAGGGAAATAAATGCCTCTTGTCCGCGAGTGAGCTGGATGGAGCTCTATCAATGAAAGCTAGCTTGCCTCCTCCTAACAAGACCTCTAAAATTCACAAAATGCATTACATTGAAATCGGACAAAAGTGCTAGCTAAGCTTTGTAAGACCTTAGGGTAGCTGTGATATACATGCCGTGACGAAATTCAAAGTGTAAATATACTATAGTTATGCCGAAAGTGTAGGGGCGAGCTTTTCCCATAGGATTGAATGGGACACATAGCCTAGCTAGCAGCTCCTCCTAACGAGACCCCACAAATTCACAAAAATGCCTTAAATTGAAATCGGACAAAAGTGTTAGCTTTGTAAGACCTTAGGGTAGCTGTGATATACATGTCGTGACGAAATTCAAACTGTAAATATACTATAGTTATGCGGGCAGCTGGCAGCCGAGCCCCGGTAGTCCAGTAACCCAGAAACAGTGACTTTGCCCTGGGTATGTAGCACAGCGTCAGACTCGTCAGACTGTGTGGAGCTCCTGAAGTCCGACACGTCTTACCAAATTTGCAATTAGCCATCAATTTTTGTAAAACGGCCCATATTTGAGCTTTATATAGTTGATTTCTTGCATAAGCATCTCAGAAGTGAATTTAATATAGCAGACAAACAATGTCTAATATTGCAGTGTCTTAAGTATGAGGCCTGCTGTCTCATCTCCAATGTATGTGTATGTGGTTCGCTCAACCAATCAGTGCGCAGCTCATCTAAATATTCATGAGCATACCATATTACATATTACGAAACACATCACAGAGTCCTTTTATCGGAGCATCACACAACATTGTTTATTTATTCAGAATTTGAATAATTGTTCAATTAAAAAATAAAATTGTTATTCAATATAATGCCATCAAAAAATTATCATCAAGACAAAGTCTGCTGTGGTCATTTGGTGGTGGCACAAGGAAAGAATGTACGATTGACTCAAACTAAACTCCTTTGCCCATGTTTCTTATAGTAAAAGAACATGTTGCACCAATGCAACAGTGGCTGATGTAGTTTTTGGACTGTGGCAGAGAAGAATAAGCTCCATCAAGCTTTGGCTACACAGACAAAATACCTTTATCGTTGTTTTTTTGTCTTTTGATGGCTTTGTTGACAATGAGAAGAGCCCAATCTATATTTAAGGTCAGAGGTGTGCGCCATAACCAGAACTATAACCAGGGAATGCATTTTTTTTTATTTTAATTTTTTTTTTTACTTAGTCACTTTGTAAACATGTCAGCACTGCAGGTAGCACACCCATAAATGTCACTCAAGACGTAGAGTAATTTCATTTAGTTTGGAATAAATAAACCTTTGTCCCTCAAACTGATTATGCACCACTCAGAATCTTTTCGGCTTGACTCCCGCTTTGATGAAACAGTGCCCCACTAAATGATGCTGTTGATTTATATCCGGTGGGTATTGCACCAAAAGGGAAAGAGAGGCAAAGGCTCAATTGCTGCTTGAATCAGTGGATCCCCTGCTTCCATCTAGCACTGCTAAAAGAAAATGGACAGACAACAGCAATTCTTGTTTGCGCTGTCATGAATAAGTTATATCAACCTCCGATGTATGAGGGAATATAAAAAATGAATTACCATATTTTCCATTAATGGGAACAGAAAAGTTTTGGGTGAAGTTCTCAAACTGCAGTAAATTCTGTAATTATGGGTCTTTTCTTGTTATTCTTGTTTGGTAAGACGGGAAACTCACAATGAACAATATTCACTGGATTTATAAGCACCCAGAGAACTCTGGTTGTAAGCTGATAAAGGAACGAGCTGAGCTGGTTTGGCGTTCTTAGGCTAAAGACAGATTTTTAACGGTAATAGGAAGCATTTATATGAACTCAAAGTCTGGCTTTGTGCCTGCTATTAGAAAAGTTAAGACAAACAATAAAAATGCCTGTTAGAACACTTTTGGTTTGTAATTGCAGGCAGAAGCTCATACACAGTGGTATCAAACATCCCACAGCTGGAGGCAAAATAAACTGCTGCATTCATGAAGGAACATGATTGATTCATTAGGCCAATATTTCTTATTAACAGTAAGTTGGTGTAAACAATCTACATTTGAAATAGAGTCTTGCTTTTCTATAAAAGACTAGACATTTCTCAGGATAGCTCCTGATGCTTTTCTACAGCAAAGCTGTCTCACTGCTACGGGTGCCACATACTCCGAAAAGTACCACATGAGAACGAGTGTGCACATGAACTTAACATGACTTCCCGTTCTAACTGGAAAAAGTGGGTTTGCAGAGCTCGAGGAAGCTGGGAATTCTGTACACTAACTCCTGCATCGATCCAGATCAAGCACTGGCAGAAAGCAGTGGGCGTTGGGAGCTGAGCCCCTTTGATCAAACAGTGGTCATGACTTCTTCAAGCAGCAGCAATCTCCCACTGAAGTCTGGGAACAGTGTGAAAGTCCCACAAGGGATTATGTCCGAGTATGTCAATTACAGTTTGTGCGCGGAGCTACTCAAGGGTTGGATCTGCCAATCTCTGCAGCTTTCTGATCCCACCTTGGCTCAAATTAGAAGGTTCTGATGTGTCTGTGCCAAAAAAAAAAAAACTCACTAACAACAAAACATTTACAGCATGCATTGATAGCCCCTTGGCACTAAATTACCTGCGTCATATATAGTGTGGTATAATATGCCAAGCGATTATGTTTCATTTGAAACAATTGCAGTTGGTTTTTGTTAAATGTGTGACCACACTATAGAAGGTGGGCAAGTTTCATGGGTACATTTTTCATAGATGGAACTATACATGATCATTAAGGAAGATGAAACACATTTTGAACATGCTAGTTCATTCTTGACCAACTGAACCAACTTTAGGACAACAAACAAAGTTTATGCACTGATAAAGACTGCGAGAAAGCTCCAGAAAAATTATTAAGTGGACCTTGATTATTGGGTCAAAATACACCGATTAAGAGTGTGAGATGTGGTTAAAAGCCCCAGAGGAAGCTAGTGTAAGATGAGATTTATTGAAATGGGGACATTTCATCTGAAGAAAGCGAAGAATGTAAGATAACATTTATTTTGTGAATATTTAGTTAACAGATTACCTTTTTAGGATTACTGAAATAAGTCACATATTTCCATTAATTGTAGCTTCATAGTGTATTCTGTTCCTTGAGTTAACAAGGGAGCTATCTAACATGTTGTACCCTGCCTGTCATTCAGTAACAGTTAGGCTGGCGGAGGGATATGATGATGAGATGATGAAGCACGTTTTGTTACGAGGCTTGAGTTGTCCTACGCTTGGAGAGTTACACAGTCAAAGCTGTCTCCGTGCTCTTACTCTATCCACGTCCCGAAAGTACTTGTATGTAATAATGACAAGTTAATAGTTAACGCTAACAATAACTAGCGTTACAGCAGAGCTAGTGTGAAGGTTATTTTGTCAAAATATATACAAGTATGGTAGAATGGATGCACAATGCATATTTCACTGTGAGCTTTGCCATATAATTAAAGCATTTAACTATTCCAACATACATAATATATTTATTCATTTCAAAGAAGACATCAAGAATAACAGCTTAAATTCCACCTGACACAACTGCATGAAGCAAGACATAAGTTTGGAGGAAAAGCTAAGCCTTTTTTATTTTTCAAGTTTAAAGAGCTCATAAAACAGTATTGGTGTGAAAAATATATTAATGTTATAAATAAATAAATCTAAGAGGTAAACAAAACTGAAGCAGCAAGAAATGTGAAATGCCATTAAAAAAGGACAAATTAAGATGTTCCAACACCTAGCAGGTCTCTGTTCTGCCAAATAAGATCAATGTTTCAATTCCTGAAACATGTCAAGTCACTGTACACTTGGAGCTGATCCAAAACCAGATTAAAAAATGAAATGAAGATCTTTTTTTTTCCTCCTGCTCTTCCTGAGTAAACACACTAATCCGCACACTTTGCTGCCTCGTTACTTGGGCTCTTAATTAAAATGCAAGCACTTCTCCTTCAGGCGGTTACCAATACTTGATGCGCTGGATTACCGGCGGTGAAGTCGGACGTAATTTGTTTTTAATAAAACATCGGAGGGATTAAGTCGATGGAGTTTACTGAGAATTGGCTCCAAGGAATAGCATGTCTTCTTAAAGCTGAGCACAAACAAGCGAACAAATGCTTTGGCATCTTTAATAGGCATTTAATTGCTCTTAATATATATAACAAATGATTGTAATAAGAGGGATTCCTTACATAAATGCAGCTACTGTATACAGAGAAAATGTGCATACTACTGGCAGAATTACCTGTATATTTGAATTTGTTTACACTAATCTAGGGTGAAATGGCTGGGTATAATGTTGGGAAGAAGTAGTATTAATTTGTAGCCTTAATTAGGAGTTTTATGGGTTGCCACAGTACAGAGCACATAAAACGACAGCGTCATCACTAATTCAACATGGCAGGCCTGCAGAACACCATCTGCTGCCCAAGAAACTGTTAATAAAGTCACAATTATCTTTTTGTAAGCACTTTATTGAGAATAAAATTTGCAAATTAATTAGGTATGAGTCAAGTCCACGGCTAAGAGGAGAGAAGGAGGGAAAAAAGGCCAAATCACCAAAGGCAGAGTCAAACCATTTGATTCAAGAACATTTTGCAACCAAACACACCCGTGACGCTAATGATAATTTCGGGTTTCATTGCGGATGATTTGAAACAAAGGCTTTGTTTCACTTTTTAATTGCGCTTCACATCCACTTACACGCATTTTGTAATGAGGCTACACATTTAACCGTAGCCTCCCTCCTCTCATCACAACAAACAAAACCAGAAAAAGCAGTCTTCGCAGCCAGTAATTGCACAGTGTTTTAACAGCTGGCTATCAAAACACAGCAGGAAAATACAAGTCACTTTGTAAAGTTGAGCATCAAGCCTATTCATGATCAATACGGTCGGGCCAAGAAAGCACTTATCTGCTGTGTTTACATTGTTGTTAGTTTCTCATCAAGAATGCTTCACTCATTACCGCCCTCCGCCTCCGCCTCGCAGGCGACTGCTTTCGCTGCCTTTCCAGGCTTTTGTCAACACCGACAATAAACGGCCAGAATAGAGGCCAGATAATTTTGTTAATCCCCTTTGCCTAAGACCTTGAGGAGTTTAATTTATTGTGATTGTTTTGACTCCCCTCGCTGACGATCAATACAGCCCATTTCAGCACTTTTTGGCTCAGAAAGAGAAAGCCCTTGTCGCTCCGCTTTTCTTTATGAAGACTGCACACTAACACAGTATCCCTCAAAGTCATCAAAATGTGCAGACAGATAGTGTACACACAGACACTCACAAACCATAGTAATCACTACTCTTCAAACTCAGTGGCTGTCACGTTCTACTGTATGTGCCTGAGAGTCTCTGAGCCTGTAACATACATGTCTCCCACTTTCTTTCTTCAAACTGTAATTGGCTGTAGAGGGGAAATAGTGGAGGTGATGGTGGGGTTGAGGGTGGGGGTGGTTATTCCGTCCATCTATGTCTCTGTAGTGCTCATCAGTGACCCCCAGCAGCTCGACGCCCTCTAACCCTGTCATCAACACACACATGACCTCTTCATTTTAGCCGACAGACGATATGAGTAACTATCTCTGCAAGAATAAAAGACAGACCGACAGACAGACAGACACACACACACACACCTTCGTTAAAAAGAAGGCGAAGAATGGTTTAACCATAGTGAAGCTGCAGTGGAAAAGCAGTGACACTGAGGTTGCCAAACTAGCCACTGTGGCACTGTTTATTTCCCATTTAAGGCAGTGGAGAGGACCCCCTGAAGAGGGGAGACCAACAAAACACTTTAAACAGAGTCAAGGAAACGAATGTGCAAGGTAATTGTTCTTGTTAGCATGATTTATGAATTCTGCACTTAACCCAGCATTCCCTTTGAACACAAAAAAGGGATAAAGAATTTCCCTTTTACAAACGTTTATAATGCCTAATTACCTGGGCCTGGCCGGCGGTTTATGTATTGATGTGAGAACACTGGGGCAATCACCCCAAGTCTCCTGTGTTTTTTTAATGAAATGTGCACGGCTTCCAAGGCATAACCAGATTTGCAGTAAGCAAGTGCACAAATTAAGCATGCCCATTGCTCTGACGGTGGTACCTCCTAAGTGGCATTTGGAAAATTACCTCATACATTTTATTTGCGGGCATGCTTTGTTCACAGAGTGGTAATTGACAGCGGTGTAATGAAATTGCAAGTGGAATCGCTGAATGTGTTTTTAAAGTCAATAACACAATATGTAATGCCCCGCTGAGCAAGAGTTTGGGAATACAATTATGATCAATTTGAGTGCTAAGGGCGGCCATTTTGAATCAGCCTCACACAGTGACAATGGGGGTGTCTCACTCAGCGAGCTCATAAAAGAACTTCATCTGTATGTGTGATTATGGGGAGATTGAGCACAGACAAACAAGATGCATGCTGAGTAACAGCCTAACCTCTTGGCAGTTTTAAAACCATTGATGTTGCTGGATGAAACAAAACAAACTTTCCCCTTTTGACAATATGCAGGTACACAGTAGTTTGAACTGTTAACCAATGAAAAATAAAAGTCAGTTACAGTATCTTTACAAGAGACTAAAGTCCGCTCTTTCCTGAATTAGCTCTTGCATCTTGCTGCTCAGTAGTTTTTTTTTTTTTCCCTTTCTCTCCAGCCCTATGCTTGTCCTTCACCAGGCGAGTATGTTTACAGCAGCTTGCTCTCCCCTTTTTGTGAGGCAAAAATCCAACTCCTCGAGCGCGTCGCTTGTTACACTTCACAGCGCAGGTACTTCATTCTGGCTGAATGGTCTGTAGGACACGGCACACCACGCTGCTGCTTTTCTCTCCTCGTTCAAGCTGCCTTTAAGTGACCACTGGCCGAGGAGGCACTTCTGATTTATCGACTTGAAGGGATAAAACAATGGGCCTTGATCTGTTTCAGGGGTAGGATTATAATGGGAACCTTGAGGAAGGAAGGGGATGGATAGGCATGATGAGTTTCCAAGCTTCTGTTCATCAAGTGGATGCGTGAGCATCATCTCTGGGAGCAGAAAAGCGCAAGGCTGACATGAGAGAGAGACATGACAAGAAAATTTCTTTGTATGGTGCTCTGGCTCAGAAACAGAATGTTATTTTTCTTATCAAAGTCTAAACTATGCACATGCATCAATGTTAAGTATTACAAATCTACTTGCATCTAAATACCTTCACATAAAAAGGAGACTACTTCTCTTTTTGGATGTTCCATAATGGAATAAGGGCGTATTAAAAGCACATTAGATTAGTCAATACCTGATAGAATGAAAATGAATTAGTAAATGATTTATATTATTTCTAATCAAATAACATATCATGTTTTTAATGGGCATCTTCGTAGGAAACCTTGTAAGGGTGTGTTACTATTACTAGAAGAGGAAAAACTAATATATATATATATATATATATATATATATATATATATAATAATAATAATAATAATAATGTGTATAATGTTAATGTATGTAATAAATATAACAACTTCTCAAGTACTATTAGTGCTGACGCTACTATAACATAATGACATCATTTATTTAATATTGGAATATGTCAAGATGTAAACTATTGGGAAACACTTTAAAATGGAACATATTAACATCCCAAAATCTCCAACATTTAATTGTATTAAAATATGTGCATTAAAGGGGTGATAGAATGATTATATAGGGTATTTCACACTGTTCCTTATGGTCTCCTAATGGGGTATGTAACATTGGTTGGGCTGAAAATTATCTGGTTGATATTTTATTGGCCCTTATGCATCCCTGTGTTTTGGCCCTATTTGTAACAAGAGTTTTTCTTCCAAATATGGTATGCTCATGAATATTTAGATGAGCTGCGCGTTGATTGGTTGAGCAAATTTCCATACACACACAGAGACGCGACAGAATCTCAAATTTCAGACACTGCAATGTTTTCGTATGCGAGAAATCGACTATATAAAGCTCAAATATGGGCCGATTAACGAAAATTGATGGCTAATTGCAAATTTGGTAAGACGTGTCGGACTTTAGGAGCTCCACACAGTCTGACGAGAAAGCGACAGCCTGCTGGGCTCCATACCCAGGGCAAAGTCACCCTTTGTGGATACTGCACTACAGGGGCTCCACGGCTGGCTGCCGGCATAACTATAATATATTTACGGTTTGAATTTCGTCACGCCACTTATATAACATCTACCCCAATGTCTTATAAAGCTAACCGTTGTGTCCGATTTGATTTTAAGGCGTTTTTATGAACGCAAGGCGTCTTGTTAGGACGAGCAGCTGCTAGCTATATGTCCCATTCAATACAATGGGGAAATATCGCAGCAAGCTAGCTACACTTTCGGCATAACTCTAGTATATTTACAGTTTGAATTTCATCACGGCATGAATATTACAGGTTCCCCAAGGTCTTACAAAGCTTAGCTAACACTTGTCCGATTTCGGATTTCAATTGAATGCATTTTTGTGAATGTCAGAGGTCTCGTTAGGAGGAGGCTAGCTAGGTCTCACTGATGGACTCCAGCTCACCGCGGGCTCTATCAATGAGACTCGCGGACAAGACGCGTTTATTTCCCCGATTGTTTGTTTAAATAACTCAACACACATATCCATTATAAGATTGGGCTGCGGTAAGAGATTGCGGGCATAACAAGCTTGCTGACCGCACTCTCAGTCACTCACCGGCCAGCCGGTAGCAGGAAGAGGGGAGGGAGAACAGCGAGCTGCAGGCCCTGGAGCTCTGTCAGGGCAGCGGCGTTTGGTAGTCCAGTCACCCAGAAAAGGGTGAGTTTGCGGGTATTTAGCACCGGGCTGCCGGCCCTCAATCAAGCTCACAGCAGGCCAGGGTCTGTGACTGAGGACAGGCAGGGTGGCAATGTAGCAACCCAGGCAGCACTGGCCGCTGAACTCCGACACACAGTCGGACAAAATTTGCAATTAGCCATCAATTTTCGTAAAACGGCCCATATTTGAGCTTTACATAGTTGATTTCTCGCATACAAAAGTTTCAGAAGTGAATTTTGTAATGGAACAGCAGAGATCTGCGTGACCTAGTTTCAGAAGACTACCTGATCTCAGGTCAGTTGTGTAGCCTATGTAAATGTTGGGGCGTGACTGTTCTCTTAATACATCCATGGGCGTGACAAAGTTACAGGTCTTGAGAGGTTGACGTCAACTTCCAGCTTTGTTGAGATTCGCCCGTTTTCAGCGGCAGTTTCAAAATATGAGATTTTCATAGTAAAGGGGTGTCAATGGGATTTTGAGCTTCTATGTATGTCCTATTTACCGACCGAACTGTCGTTATTCAACTATGACAGGGTAAAATCGGTTTTGCATTCTATCACCCCTTTAACTAAATTATGAGCAGCTACACACATTAGGAACAGCTACTGCATAAAACAATTGTTTGTGCATTAGAAGCTGCTTTCTGATAATGTCCTGCTTTGTCTCAAGTAAGGGGAGCATCAGTATCAGTGGTCAGACAACATGATCAGATTGCATGCTTGTCAGACGGCTTTGGAGCGAAGTGAATGGAGACAGCGCCATCATATTTTTCTCATTAGACGCTATCAGGTGGCATCGGCTGACAGAGCAGGCAATGGCTGCATAACCTCCAGACTCCTGGTGGCTTGGCTTCCCATAGGCGCCTGGGGTGAACCGTTTGACCTCATTACTACAGTCACCAGTGCTTTGTTTACCAGATGACAAAGAGTTGTAGCACAAAGCTGTCATGCTCAGACTGCGGCACGGTATCAATTGCTCCTAATCAGGATCGGCAATCTGGTGTTAGACAATAACTTCAAATGCTGAGGAGCTCAAAAAGCATGCTGGCGTTTAGTGGGACTGTTTTGCGAAAGTGCTTCTTAAGTTCTAGATGTAAGGTTTGCTTTGGTAGTGGTTTCCAAACTGGGCAACATCACACCCCACTTGTAATCTTAAATTGCTAGGTCTGCAAATGTCCAACACAGATTTATTAAATGCTCCACAAAGTTAGAATACATTTACTGTATCGCTGATGGAAAAACTATTTAATTCCAACTTTAAAGCAGTTAAAAAAGGTGCCTTCTTCACATCCATGGTTGTCTTCACTCAAAAATATTAAACCGCTGTGACCTCCTCTCTCAGTGGGATATGTCAACATCATAAATCAAATTCATGATCGTATTGAGACCATTAGCCAAGTTCCACACATAGCATTCTAGTCTGTAATAGCATCAGTATTTCAAAGGTAAAATGACAACATGTCTAAGAGAAGAAACGGTGTTGAATTTACTGGTGCCTCCTCAGAGCCAAGAAAGAAAGTAAGGCTGTATGTTGACAGTTTGGCTCAGATTGCCCTGGAAGCAATTTGGGCGACAGACCAGTTATTTGATGTGGGTCTTAACAAGACTAGCCACTCGAGCAGGTCTGTAAAGCTGAAGAAAACCAAAAATTGTAAAGAAAACCAAACTGTTAAACCTAAGTATTGGACAAATTGACCTGATGGTGGTGCTAGATGAAAAGTTAGGGGGTCACCAAGGTCACTGGGTTCATCCTCTGGGGACCATGGACATCTGTTTCCCAATGTCATGGCAATTCATCCAATAGTTGAGAAATTTCAGTCTGACCAACCAACAGACTAATATTGCCATTTCTTGCAAACATGGCTAAAAAAATAAACTACCTAAATAAACTACCCTACTGCTGTCTTAAATCGTGCACTTCTGTAATTACACTGATGAAGTATGGCTAAATGCAGCGCACTACGAGTACCCGGTTGTTGCACTCAAACGGTCAAAATGTTGTGTGGAAAGCTGGACACTACACACCCTCAATGGTCACCATCTTTGCTACGGAATGGAAGCTAGGGGACCACCAACATATTTTCAACCTTGTGAAAACGGCGGTCGAGTAACCTGTAGGAGTTACGATTGAAACAGCGAATACGTAACTATACAAATTTATGCATGTGTTTGTTTTTTTTCAAAAAAGGTACCACTTTACTATAAAAGAAAGAAGTGGCATGAGAGCTTCTGGTACCCTTTTAACCACCGGTTCTCATGGAAGGGAATACAAATCACAAAAAAGGAAAAAGAATAGAGGACCAAGAAAGTCATAAAAAAAATCCTGTCCACGCACTCAAGGTTGGTTACAAAAAGTGATAAAAAGGCCTTTAATAAATAGGGCAAGACATAAAAAATACACCAACGCGTGTCAGCTTGAGCCTTCCACAGGGTGTAGTGACAAAAAGGGAACATCAAAGTGATTATAGCT
The DNA here is from genome assembly GCF_004354835.1 of Perca flavescens. NCBI lineage: Eukaryota > Metazoa > Chordata > Actinopteri > Perciformes > Percidae > Perca > Perca flavescens. The sequence goes on from NC_041349.1 coordinate 22,253,736, forward strand.
TGTAGGTGTGTACAGGTGAGAGCATGATATGCTCACCCTGGCCTCCAGGGGCAAAACACCACAAACCCAATGCACAACACATGGTACAAAATGTAGCACCTAGGCCACCATCTTCAATCAAGCAAAATACAGAGTACAGCCAACAAAAAATGGCAACATATACTTCAAGTGTACGGTCAGTCTATAACGGTCAGTGCATAACATCTGTGCGCGATTTGAGACAACACTACTTTGTCGAAATGTACACACGACACAAGGGACTACATAGTGTATACAGTGTAACATATGTAAGTGTACTCACGGAAATATCCGAATTGAGACACAGCATGTGTCTTAACCTTACTACTATTGAATACAGTGGTATTTGTCTTTCCTAAAAGTTTGCAATCTAATAAAAAAATTCTGCCCTGAAAAATTATCATTCCCAGCATTTAATTTTCCTAAAAAAAAATGTGTACTGGGAAAAAATGAGCTGACAGTAAAGTCTTCACAGTTCCGCTACATCAATTCAAGACTGCCAGAGTATCACTATGTTCATGTTTGGAGCTAGTAAGATTGGACTGACATTAGCAGATATTGCTGCTGTGGCTATGTCAATAACCCTTCAGCCTGTGAGGGGGAGCAACGGGAACCTTTCCATTCCCTGATCTAATTAGCCGCCGACCAAGCTAACTCAACCCGGACAATCCCCTCGGCCAGCTTAAGCCACCAGAGGCCAGAAGGTGGGCTTGCACCTAAACTTTGTACATTGATTACAGTTAATCCCTCTGGATTTCGTGATTTCATTGTGCTTCTGGTCCACACCCCTTTGAGACCCACATGCATAAACATATAGCAAGAACACAAGCAAATATAAACATATGAAGCCAGGCCTGACTGTGCCATATGAGCGTAGGAAGCGAGCAGTTCAAAGGCTCAGTACAACAGTAGACCAAACGGATCCGTGTTGATGAAGCATTTCGATGAAGACGTTACAGATTTGAGTCTGCACCTTCCTTGATGAATGAGGCTGTTAAAGCTCTGAAGTCGATTCAATATGCTGTTCAAATTTTGAGGGTGAGCTGCCAACAAGAACTAGCATAATTCCAGCCACCATTTATCCCAGTTTTAATCATTTTCAACCCAAGCTCCATCAAACATCTCTTAGTCTTTGTAAAACTTCACAGACAGTTTATTTCTCAGCTCTTAGTGTCAGCAGTTAATTAGTGGTTAACACACACAGTCTGCCCAGAGATAGATGAGCGTACATCAAAGGGGCAGTACAACAAGATGGCTACTTTGGTTTCCATGTGTTTATCCTCTAACTGCAACACCCTGTCAAACTGCATTCTATGTAGAGGGCAGTCTGCCACCTCTCAGGCTTTGACCCTACTGCAGTCCTTCAGCTGTCTACCTCTTTGGGATTCATAAAGACCTCCTGCCCCCCTGAGGACTGAGCAAATCTTACTCCCTCTCAAGCATGAATTCACAAACAGCATCTACTACGGCATGGGGTGGAATAACTTTTGCAACTTCAGTAAAAACGAACGTCATCTCTGCAACAATTAAGCTTTCAATGCCGGACAGCTTTCCGGTCAGCTACTGTACGAGTGAATCCAGAAGAGAATTTGAGCCTCGACGTCAAAGAGCAGGTTAAGTGCGATAAGCGAAATGAGCATATGCCAGGGGGAAGATAATGACTAAAAATGACTTTCCACCTTCCTTACACAAAGAGAGACAGGTACAGGGGCACAGCTGCTGTGGAAGATTAATGGCGCTGCCAGATGTAGGGACTCTGGAGAGGGTGACCAGCCCATGGTGCTCTTCACCATGCTGGAAGAGGACAAAGCAGCCATCAGAGGAGACACAAGCAGGGATGTTGATTCATCACTGCATGCAGAGTAAAAGATTTTATGACAGCAATGAGCAAAAACTCAGAGATGACAAGCTGAAGGCGTGTCATCGTTCCAATAATGATGTTTTTGCTGGCAATGATACCTTAAAAGCTATGCCTAAATCTCTACAATACACATAATAATCCTTAAATAATGAATCACCTAGCATTAATGACACCCCGCCAGTAATGCAAAACACATTTGAAAAGATTGACTTCTATTCCACACCTCATTTTGCTAAAGCTGTGTGACACAGTCTGAATGTGAGGGAACTACCAAAAAGCCTAGCATTGTCACAGCTAGCTTTAGCACAAGCAGAATCATTAGAGGCCAGTATATTAAACAAATTTAGGAACGGAGAGAGAAAACAGATAGGGTAGTCATTCAGCAAAGCACAGCAATGCCTCTCTTATTCTTTAGAGTCCCCTCTGACTCACCTCCAGGTCACCTGAGCAAACGACATGCCATCACAGCACAGTGTCAATATCGCAATTTGTTTTTCTATTTCCTCCCTTATCAAGGTTAAACGGGACAAATCAATCATCTTAGCTGCTGCAAAAGGGGGAAAAAAGTACCCTTCTTGTCAGAAAATAACGGTTATAAATAATACGGCAGCAGAAACCAAACACTTGTGATACAAATTTCTCAAAAAGGCAATTAACTCTGGGGAAGGGAGAGAGAGAAGACGAGAAACCTGAAACAAATGCCTTCTGAAAGCCCTTCTGCCAAATCTCAGATGCGGGGACACCGGCTCCTCAGTACAGAGAGCGTTTCAATTACATGCAGTTTGCCCTTGGTTGAGCTATTTCAATATTTTATGTTGATACATTACCACTGCAACATGCCTACATTCATTTTCATTCAGGACAAGGAGCTCTGAGCAAAAATAGGCTCTTTATCGGGCTGGGCTCGGTGTTATAATATTGTCTGTCTTCTCTACGATCTATTTTCTATCGAGAGAGACTGCCTAATCAAAAACGAGAAATCCTAAATTACTTTTCACATGGATTCCTGCGGAGCCAAGAGTGGCACTGATATCAGTGACATGTCTTGTGAATGTTAGCATGTAATTGGTTCAACCGAACGCATGCTACGATACATTAAGGGTGTTTTTTTGCGATTTTGCATAATACAGAGTCGCTGACACAATGCATGCCATTCATAAATCAGATAACAGAGAAAGGCATTTACAGTACACTAGGGACCACTTTAAAAAGGGGTATGACATCATGTGATACCACGGCGTACCAAAGAGGTCACCACACACCTGTGCGACATACAACTTCCTCAGACAATGTGACATTTCCATGCCACTTGACGAGCAATGACATATGTGAGAGCAGGCCTCTCGTGATCTTTACAGCACACTCAAAGACTCACTCCAAGAATTTCAACTGCTGCACCGGCCTTTAACGGTCTGTGAGTAAAGGCCAGAGTGAGGGTTAATATGCCCCGTATCTTTGCATGTAGGCTATATTGTCCAAACCCTCTGTCTCCCACCCAAGGTTCCATTAAGCTCCTTAGCGGGAAAAGGCAGCGAGATTGATTGGTTGCTGGTATTTATTGGGCACTGATGGCCCAGGTGCTGTGGAAAACAAGCATCAAGCTTTGTTTTTATATCTGGTTTATAGCACAGCTGTTTCTGCTGAGCTAACACTGTGCACATAATCACTGCGAAGACACTCAAATCATCATCAAAAGATTCTGAAATGCAAAGAAAAAATAAAAGGAAAAAGGAGTTTGGAGCTGTCCCCATAGCACTAAAGGCATGAGGCAAAGGTCAAAAAGATGTCTCTGAGGAAGTTTCGGTGTGGAGTCTAAACTTAATGGGATCCTCCAGCAACTCTCAAACAGCAACTGGCTCATTAAAAATATTACACGCCCCCCTCTCATGCCAACACCTTGCTCAGGAGCTGTGTGTCCTCTAGAAACATTATTGGAGCGTGTGGCAGGTCCACTGGAGTGCCACTCTAATCATTGTAATGCATCTCTGTTCTTTTAATTAAGGGATAATGTCCAATTTCATGACGTTTATGAGGTTATAACATCCATTAGCCTGCAACAGATGCTGTGGCTGAATAGCTAACTAGCCTCGAGCTGAGCCGCACAGGTCCTCCTCCAGGCCAGCAAGCCACACTGCCCAGCACTTAGTGGTGAAAGACATTCACTCTCTCACTACTTGTCCTTCTCTTTTTTTGGATACTAATTTTACATACTTTTGTCTCCTATTCTCTCTGTATCCATTCCCTCTTGCTGCCTCCGAGCAGAAATTGGAAGGAGATTTAAAGAGTATAGCTATTGAACTTTAAACAGCTTATAGCCATGGAACATAAAACTGGCATTTAAAATTTGTGATTGCAATTAAACGCAAGTTATTCGCAATGAGAATGTCAAAAGCAGTTCTAATCATTTTTATTGTGCCGCTTAATTATTGCATTGCACTTTTTCCTCACCCGAGCCAAATGCTTTCTGGGTGCATAATTTCAACCTTTAGCTCCTCTTCTCACGCTTATGCCAACAGCAAGATGAGCAGTCTGCTCGGTAGCCCCTCAATTCCAACAAAATGAGTCTGCCTGAACCTCTCCAACACTATATTTTTTGGGCCTACAGCCAGCACTCCTCTCAGTGGTGACCTCAATTTTCTTATAAATACCTTTCTTAGCCATCCCAGTGAAGGGTGAAGGACACAGTCTACTCAAAGCATCAATTGAAATATTATTAGTCTGCTGTGGCACCAAACTATGAAATATGTACAGTATATCCACATTGGGAATTAACAGTGCTCAAATGCTGAATTAGGGACTGATGCAGATGCAGTGGCATAAAACCAACCACCATTTGGGGGATATATTGTGTTCCATGACTGGTTGCATAACTGTGTTGAGTTTTAAATGTGTATTTAGTCTAACCCAGACTGCAGTTGGGGATAATTCAACACCAACCTTTTTCCAAAATTACAGTCATTTATTCATCATGGAATGTCTGTCTGGTAAGAAATTAGGTTTGTAAACCCTCACCCCCCGTTTGATGGTTGGGGGCGAACTCCCCTGAGGCTTCCTTGCCAACCTCCTGTGATGGAGACGGACTGGAATTGGCAACCATGGTGCCAGGTCTCTGGTCCAGGGTTGGAGGACAGGGGAGTGAGATCGACGGCTGTCCCCAGGGTAGGGTGAGGGTCTGCTGGGCAGCTGTCCGGTAATTAGTCCCCTCCCCTGTGCTTGCCCCCTGGCATCTGTCAGAGCAGCAGCTAACAGTGCACGTGGCCCTCATCCAGCTCTCAGGATGCAGTTCAGTTAGAACAATTAGGCTAAATTTAATCACATACACCTGCAGTTAAACACACACCTGGTCAAGTTGCCTTTAAAAGTGTACTTGCATCACCTCTTCTTTTTTCGTTGGTTCTTCTCACAGTTTGACCAAGTCTTTAAATATTATCCATATAGAAGACCATGTCCCCTTCAACTCACAAACCTTCTCATTATGAAAAGCTCCTGTGGGAGTTCAACGTTGCTTGTGCCATGCTCTGCGTACCGAGCTGCACAGTACCTCCGAGGCAGCAGTGTCTGAGCTTGCACCGAACATTTCCTTCGCAACATTAAACTTTACAAAACAGAAGAAAAATAAACTATTTTCCCTCAAATACAATTGGAGTCCAAGGGCTTTAAAAAAAGTCCTCCAAATGAAAAAGGATGCTGTGCACCATCAATATCTAAACTGTAGTTCAGAGTATCTTACATGGTCTCACTCATCTTTCTGCATCCCCCATTCCTGTCAGTATACTCAGTTATCCTCTCCTCCGCAGTCACACATCCTTTTAATTCTTTCCTTCATGTCCACATGTAAATCCTGCTTCACCAGTCTGAATGCTTATCTAGACCTTTAGTGTCTTACAGTATGGGCTTGATTTGGAAATATGATAATTTTCATATAAACAGTCAATTCTGACAGTTTAATCAACTTTTTCTGTGAAGCGGCTTTTGGACAGGGCTCAAGTCTCTCTAGCATGCTCTACCACTCTTTTCTTCTTTTGGTGTCAGTCTCAATTCGCTCAATCCCTCCTTCTCCCACTGTGTCATCTTCCACGGTGCATCAGCCGGCCTCAGTCGCACTTGGAGAGAGAGCCTAAGTGTCCTTGGGTGAAGGGGGTTCCCGAGGAGCTAATGGTTAGCGCGGTATGACTAATGGGGAAAAAGCATGACAAAATAAGACAAATGGTTTGGACCAACTTCATTACCTAAGTGACAGCTTGACGGCCCTGCTGTATAATATGGTATTTTTCATCTGTGACTCATTTGGCAAAGGAAAATGACGGGGAGAGCAGGGACTAACTTTTTTATGACATCAAAGCGCTGCTGATTTTACACCTGCCTGAGCAGCAGAAGTAGTTGGGGAAGTTTGGAATTTTTAAAAAGGTGTTGTGTGCTTTAAAAAACAAGCATACAATACAGAACGCAGAGCGAATTTTGGATTTGCAGTAGAGATACAGTATTCTGATGCATTGGAGTGTTTCTTTTCCAACATCAAAATACCAGGCAGATTGGCACCTACAGGCTTGCACTGGCAGTGTGTTTACTCACCAACCTCCCTTTTTTGTATTATAGATCTATGGGCAAGTCTCTCAGTGGAGACAGAAAGCACAATGGCACATGGAAACCTTTATAATGCATCAGTATTCAACACAATATGACTAAGAGATAAGGCTGTAGTCAAGAAATGTACTGCTATTCCAATCAGCCATGCTATTAAAACTTATTTCTAATGATTGAAATGTTATTAACCGCAAACATTTCTATAAATTGACAATTTATAATGAAAACAATTTAAAAAGTCCTCAGCTTTTGATGATAAAACGAGCCAAATTGATAACAACTGTTTCTCAGTTTACACTGTAGGTTTGCGCTAAATAAAGCCTCATCTGCTCAATATCAGACCGCTTAATTTTTCATGAAAGGAAAGGTCATGTGGTCCACTGTAATCTCAGTCCCTGTGTATCAGCAGCTGCCTGTCTTATGCTGTAGCATACATTATTAAACAAATACTTGGGAGTTCTGCTGGAGGAATGCTGTGGTTTGCCTCACAATGACACAAATTCCACTCAGATATTGCAAAGGTGACACAAATAATTCACAAATTGCTTTCACTTTCTTTCTTTGAGTGGAAAGTTGCCAAGCAGCTGACAGACTAGAGAAACAGAGCTCAACATAAAGCAGATATGTTTAGAGCGTTTCAATGTCTGATCACTGTTTTTAATTTGTGATGCAGACAGCGACGGTCAACATCAGCTCATATGGGGACATTTCCATCTACGTTAATATGACCAGTCCCATACAAACTACATTTTAATCACTATACCTCAAACACACACAATATCTACTTAATTTAAATTTGTTCAGCATTTCAGATTAATTAGAATATTTTTACACCAACCATGTTGTACTAAATGAAACTTCAAACAATTTTTTTTTCCCCCTAGGTCTGTTGGATTTATGCTACCTTCAATGGTAAATTTCCCAGACTCATTCCTGTGTAAACGCTGCTGGGCATCGACTTGCTGCACGCTGTGTTAAAGCCAAGGAGTCATTGCCTCTTTTGAGGAGAAGAATCCATCAAAACCACCAGGGAATAGCTAGGTAGAGCAGCTGTCTCCCAGTAAGGAAGGCACAAAAAAGTGGCAGAGTTGCAGATTATGTGTTATTGTTGAGCTTTCAGTCCTTACTTTCTCTGTCCTTTACCCCCCGTTCCCAAACTCCAACTATACTTTGCTATACTTGTCTTCAGTCCCATCTTTTTCACTATGGAAAACAAAGCTTGTGCCATAACACAACATCACTTTTAACTATATTCCACCGCAAATTGCAGCTTATTTCTTTCTTGGCAAAAATTATGAAGAAAATCAGTCTTAAATTGAAATGTATAACATACAGTTTCTGGAAAGATAAGCGACAGTTCAGGTGTTATTAGTCCACTCTCAAAGTGGTCCACCTGGTCAGGCACAGCTAACAAGCAGTTTCCTAAAAAAAGGGAACAGAATCAGAGTAGAGGAGCAAGCCACAATGGAGGTAGTGTAAAATGATTTATTCTGAGGTCGTCCTCAAGTCCCCTGGACCAGACAGGGCGGACAAATCCAGCAGGTGATCTGGGCGCATCTGTCCATGCCAAAGAAAGTAATTTTCTCTCACTCTCACTTTCTTTTTCCTTCTTTTTTTTCTGTTCACAGCTACATGCTGGGAGACATCCACAAAGATTTATGAATTAAAGCTTGAATTTAGTATCCTGCTTTCCACTCTAAGTCCATCCCTGTGGCTTCAGTCGAGTGAAGTCTGAACTTTTCAGAAAAGCAGACAGGTCACTGCTCACATGACTATCTGCGTGCCCTCGAAGGCCAAACCCCAGTGCAGGCTGGGAAAAAGATTTATTTGAAAAGAGAAGTATTGAGGACTATGGACACAGTCTCAATGTGTAAACATCCTTTCAGAGGCCTTCCCTGAGATGACGAAGGCACTCAGCTGGGACCAAGGAAGGGGTGACACAAGGTTCAACCAGATAACCAAGAATTTCTAATATCACATCCAAGAGATGGGTCAGCATAAAATAAAAATCCATTTTAACAGTTAAGTGTGCTTTATGAACATGTGATGCATTTGTTTGAAGGTCCCAAAACGTTCCAAACTTAAATGAAAGAAAAGCAAAGAAGAAGAAGAAGAAGAAGAAGAAGAAGAAGAAGAAGAAGGAGTGGTGATAAAGCAGTCATTTCATCTCTGCATCCCTGTGGGGAACTCAGGAAGAAATTGCTTTTAAAAGCAAAGCTGCACATCAAATGTATTTCTGAGTAAATCAATGTATTACACCTATGACTGCTAGTTTAGTGGAAGCCGTAGGTTTTTTTTACTTCAAAGACCACAACTAAGAATAACAAATATGATCTCAACAATGATTTGTTATTTTTTAAAGATTCTTTTTTGGGCATTTTAGGCCTTTATTTCTATAGGACAGCTTAGACATGAAAGGGGAGAGAGAGGGAGGGAATGACATGCAGCAAAGGGCCACAGGTCGGAGTCGGATTCGAACCCGCGTCCGCTGCATGTTCCCTCTTTGTGCAGACCCACCTTTATAATCTCGGGTGAGGAGGCAGAGGTTCCTCGCGCCACATTGATTCACACATTTATGACTCTGTTCTGCTTGAGAACTTTTAGCCATTATCATTTTCCTGACCTGTCCCACATTGGATAATTGCCATAGATAGGCAGAAGGGGGGAATTCAGCCTATTTCGGCCCGGCCTTCTCTTCCGCATGGCTGACCAGACCTACATTTCCTGCATAATTGGCATGAATCACTAGGTTTTATGAATCAATAATGGGCTACTACACTACATGTGAGTCATAAATGCATGTAAACAAAGGATTTAGTGTGGACGACATTAATATGGTTTAATACGGTACATGTACTGTACATGTAGTTTGCCATCTTGCTGCTTCTAAAGACATGATTTTAGTTCCTTCACTTAGAGTTACTATATGTAACTTTTTATTGTTTCTGAAACTGTAATTTTTCATCTGATGATCATAAATGACTTGTAATAGAAAACAAGACTAACAGTGAAAAGGCAAGCAGACCAGATCCACAGTAACACATTCTGATTTCGGGACAACACCGTGTCACAAGAGTGGGGTTTTAACAGCTGGAAAAGCCTGTGTAAGTGTATCCAGCCAGGTAAAAGGTAGCAGGAGATTTCTTTATATAGGCCCAATTGTATTTTTATTTTATTTTTAGAAGTTATCTGTTGTAGTTATGGCTGAAACTGGGGCAGGGCCATCACAGAAAAAAAAGGAAATAAACGAACAACTAAAAGCTAAAAGGGAAAGTGACAGACAACGGTCAGGCTTTCAACAAATGGAGACAATACGGGATTGTAAATGATTCAAAACCCACCCTGAATTGGCCCTCTTTCTTTCTTTCTTTCTTTCTTTCTTTCTTTCTTTCTTTCTCATTCTTTAGGACAGTCACCCAGCCTCCTTGGCTTCCCGGCTGCTGCCAGGGGACGGGAGCTACGTTAGATCAGCCCACACCAATTAACATTACTTGGGGCTAAGATACAGCAGCTAACGTTAATGATCAAGTTTCCCTGGTACGGAACTTCGCCTCCAACACAACAAATAAACTACAGTTATTACATGTACAATCATCACGTTGGGAGGCAAAGGAATAGCTAAATCTGACACACAGATCAACAGAGAGCCAGAGAGTGAGAGAAGTAGCTAACAGAGCTAATAGCGTAAACAACTGTGGGATTAGCAAGAAAGTCGCTAAGGAGATCGCTATGAGTGCTTGAGTAAACTAATGTAACACATACCTGCCAACATTTGGTTTTCAAAATCTGTTACTGTACTGTTAAGTGTACAGTAAGTCTGTGCTACCAACATTGCCATCTTGAGTTCAGCTTGCTTCACGTTTTCTGCCTCTGTCTGTTCTTTCGTGATGAAGGATGAAATTGCCTGTGTGCCCTTATGTGCCTCTTCTGCGCGATGGTGCTGCTGTGTTTTAATGTGTTGGGTAATGTCATTTTCTCCACGTTGCGCTACATTAAAATCAATGCAACACACCTTACAAAAAGCGTAGAGGTTGTCGATATGACTAGGTAAGATGCATGTAAATTGTTGCGCCCAACATGTTGAAATTTACAGCTCTGTTTCGATTTCTTTGCAGGAACACCACCTTCACCTGCCATCTTTATCTGCTCGCTTTCGGGTCTGAACTTTCCGCGAAGCTTGCGCAGAGATCAACTGCGCAACTGGGTTATAGGTTGCCAGGTTGAGACAAACAGGTTGAAAATTGTATGGTGTGTGAATTGTGTGAATAGGATGCTTGTCATACAAGATCTGGCAACTGGTCAACATTAAACAAAGATATTGGTCTGATTATTTATAAAGGCGTTTGGGCCATGCAAATTACGTGAGTTTCCCGTGAGAAATAAACCGGGAGGGGTCCGGGAGATAGGGCAAAAAAATGGGAGAAACCCATGAAAAACGGGAGTGTTGGCAGCTATGGTATAACATTAGGATTAAATGTAAAGTGGGTAATTAGCCACTGTAATGAAAAATATGACAAAAATTACTGCGTCGACCTACCGGAGCAAGACGCTTCCAACACAGAAGCATGTCCGCACGTCAGCCAAGCAGGGAACAGGACAGCCGAGCCAGTGTTGCCAGTTCCACTGATAAAAGTGAAGGATTGAGTAACCACAATTGGATTATTTCTAAAGAGATATAAAGTAAATTAAGTGGAGTCCAACTAAAAAACAAAATTCCCTAGCATAAAATACCTATTTATATACACTATTTATATAATACACTATTTCAGGTAAATGTACTTTCAATTCAACAACTGCAGATCACGAGAGTATCAGGAATGCTGGGAGGAAATTGAAATGCTTTGTTTTTTTTACCTCCACAATTCAAAACAAGTCTTTTATGGAGAACTTTGCGGAAAGTGAAACTCATCAACATCAATAATTAAGCAAAAGACAAAATCATAAGAGTGAGATGGTGTGATCAAAAAGCTACTTAAAATGTTTAGACTTTTTTATAATTCTTTGCAGGTTAAAGAGGTCTTCAGTAAGGGAAAACCTCATCTGGATTGTGTGAGTCTCAGCACTGAAGTGCTTTTTAATCACTATTCCCCGGTGAAGCAGCTGAACGTGCTTACTTCTTACTCTGCCTACTCTTCAGTGTACTATGATGACCTGGCATCATGGTGGACTGAAGGGCCCGAACCAAGAGGATTCATGAGGGGAACACCATATTTATCATTAATGATAGTCGGTTATCTATAATATATATATATATATATATATATATATATATATATATATCCATCTCCACACAACCTCTCTTCTTTTTTTTATTATAGCAAAAACAAACCTCAGTGAGCGTACTGTGCATCTACAGTCACTTAGATGCAGTTCAGCACACAAAAACAAACACCACGCAGAGACACATTTCATACCAGGGGAATAAAAATTAACCTGAGATGCCATCAGCAATTAAGCTTAATTTCAATAACGTTCAACATTTTAGATTTGTGTGTGCTTTCCCATTAGCGTAATCAAGCGACAACAAATGTTTCTCTGCATAATAATGGCAAGCTGCCTCCTCTGTGTGTGGATAAATTAAGAAAAACATACAAGTACTGATTCAATTTGGCCCATCAGGAGAATGAAGTGGGATGATGGTTACACACTTTCAAGACAGCGAATCCCCCTCACCCTGATCTAATAGAAGACCGAAGAGGTATACCGAAACGTGCATGTTCAGCTAACCTTGAACCCCTCCAAACCCCAGGATCAATCACTATTCAGAAATTCAACACTGTTAATGATGTTTTTCACTGATGAAGTGACGTTGCTGTTAAGAGTTGCTTAACATTAATATTCAGTAGTACTCTTGGTAGGATTGAGCAAGGCAGGCGTAATTAGAGTTGATGGGCTCCATAAGCATTAATATTGTAGTGCATCAGCAACGTGGGCCTCTTGCACCAGCCTCTAGAGCTTTCAGTTCACTTTTTTCGATTGCGTTTTCAGATTACTAAAGAGGAGGACCATTGTTTAACATAAAAAGCCAATGCATTACTAAATCACTGCTATCTTGGACAAACATATAACCATAAGCCATTTTTCCTCGATTACTAGTTTAATACTCCATAACTACTGGAGAAAATGATGAGTTGGCAGAACCAGAAACCTCCCCTGATAGAAGCACATATAAACACGGATCAAACATGAGATATGAAGACAAAAATAGCTCCTCTGATAGGTGCTGACTGCGTTTCATCCGCAGCACCAGCTCGTTCCCAGGTATTGATGTCAATTACCGAGATGTCCATTAGCTGTGGAGTATTCTGAGAGGAGTCAATTTTGGTCATGTCATGTAGTTCAGTTTCACATTGAGGAATGACCCTGGGAACCAGCTGGGTTCAGCTAGCACTGGAGCTAATGGCCCTAATGCATGATACAATAAACATGTGCCTTTATAAACCAGTCGGAACCTCTTACTGTGACAGCGGGCTCTCAAATGACACACACTTAACATTAAGCCTGGCCCATAAGAGTGTGTAGCTTAGTGTGATTATATTAGCAATGTGTTCTACACTGTGCAGTATGGCTCAATGAGGTGATGCTGGGATAGTAATTACTGCCATTCCACTTTGTGCTTGTGTTGTACAATGAGGGGAAAACAGCTGGTTGTGAGGTCACCTATCCAGTCTTGGTAAATTTGTCCATTATAAGCGCTGATTAAATCTTAAAATGGTTTCTTTGTGCAGTCTGGTGTGATACCCTACAATGACAACACTTGCTGAATTCTTACACATAAATATATGCTGCACCACAATCTGCTTTTAGCAACACTGCAGAGATAAAAAAACAAGCTCTGACCTATCTCGTGAGGCATGATATATTGACCTGAGTGTATCTCCAGCCAGGTGCACACACGGGAAAACGGATGCTGTGTCAGAAAGTATTTCAACCACACTACAGTCAAACCTTTCTGCCAAATCTGTGTTATCCCGAGATAAATTACAATCAAAGCATTTTTGAGGTTATTATGATGAAGGATGGAGCAGGGCTGATATTATCAACTTCAAAAGCATGGTCAGTATTAATGCACGTGGTGTACAGCGGGGGTGATTGAGTAAAGCTGAAATACGAGATGCTGGTTTGAAGGACAAAATGCCTGCATGAGCTCTAGGGAGTGGTAGCAGTGAGTGTATATGTGGGTGTGTGTGCATCAGTGGGTGTCTCCATGGGTGTGGAAATGAAGACGTAATCTCAGGAGTGAATGCCTGGCAAAGAGCTAAGAGATGACCTCTCCAAGGAGGAAATCGAGGAGAAGAGAGAACGGACTATAAAAATGAGAATGTGCTCAAGTAAAGGAGGAGGAAGAAATAAGGTAAAAGCCATTAGATAGAAGAAAGGTCAAGAGGACAGCAGGGCAGAGGGCAGGAACAAGAGTAGGATGGGATTGGTCTGTGATGAAGACAGTCCGACTCACGGCTCTGATTAGAGACTTTACAGGAAGCTGTAAAGACTGCAGGACAGACTTCAAGTTGCTCACAGTTGGCATTTTCTCTCATTTACAGGAAAGGACCCCTGTGTCATAAATCCTGGTGGAGAGCACTTCTATTGCCCGTGTCAGATGGACAGGCTTTGTCTTTGCCATCATTCTGTTTGGTATCTCCTGCTGCAGACCAGTCTCTGGCTTTTTAGCTATGTTAGCAGTATGGTGGTCAAAAGTTTTAGAACACCCCAATATTTCCAGGTTTTTATTGATATTCATGCAGTTCAATGTCTTATTGTACTCTGAAATGAAAGAATAGAAGAAATAAATAATTTAAGTTAAAAAAGAAATCATGGAATAAATTTATAAACCAAAATGTATTCCACATTTTTAACTCATCAAAGTAGCCCCCTTTGGCAGATATAACAGCTGAACACACTCGTGGCATTCTTTCTACAATGGAAATCAAATATTCTTCAGAAAGTTCTCCCCAACTCTGTTGCAGAAGTTCCCATAAATGTGCGGCACTTGTAGGTTGCTTTGCTTTCACTTTTCTGTCCAGTTCATCCCAAACCAGCTCAACAGGGTTTAAATCTGGTGACTGTGCTGGCCACTCCATGTTTTTAAGCTTACCATCTTGTTCTTTTTTGCTAAGGTAGTTCTGGCATAGCTTGGACTTATGTTTTGGGTCATTATCTTGCTGTAGGATGAACCCCTGACCAACTAGGCGCATACCAGAGGGTACTGCATGGCGCTGCAAAATGCTGTGGTAGCCGTTTTGGTTCAGGGTGCCTTTCACTCTGTACAAATCACCGACCCTGGATCCAGCAAAACAGCCCCAGACCATCATGCTTCCCCCTCCATGTTTGACAGTTGATGTCACACACTGAGGAACCATCCTTTCGCCTACTCGACGGCGTACAAAAATCTGCGTAATGAACCGAAGATTTCAAATTTTGATTCATCAGTCCACAGTCTTCAGTAGTCCATTGACGATGTTTCTTGGCCCAGGCAAGCTTCTTTTTCTTATTCCGACGTCTTAGCAATGGCTTTCTTGCTGCAACTCAACCTATCAAACTTGCAGCTCGAAGTCTTCTCTATAGAGTTGAAACTGAGACTTGCTTATTTCGACCACTATTAAGATGTGCTTGAAGCGGTTGTCTTGTGAGCCGCCTATCACACAAGCTGTTGACTCTCAGAAACTTGTCTTCTGATTCTGTTGTGGCTTTGGGTCTGCCAGACCTCTTCCTGTCAGAGTTTCCCCCAGTTTCTAAGTGCCTTTTGATGGTGAAGAATACTGTACTCACTGACACCTTGACTTTCTTCGCAATTTCTCTGTAGGAAAGACCAACATTCTTAAGTGTCATGATGGTCTGTCTCTCTTCCATTGTTAATTGCCTTTTTCCCGCCATTTTTATGGCAACACACTACTTTCTGCAGTACAATACTGTTCAAATAATGCTCACGAGTGTGTGGTACCACAGTGTGTTCCAACAATACTTTTATACAAACAGAGGGGGTTGTAAGTAAGTTGGAACACCTGTGGGAATTGGTAGCACCAACTTTCAAAGCTTGATCAACCTCCATTGCTGCAGAACAGCTTTACGTTGTCAACCCATTTCTTGTTCCCTAAAAAAGGCCTATTTGTAAAATTCTGAAATGTACATTATTTTTCAATTTTGGTTAACCTTACTTTTTTTTTTAACCTCAAGCAGTTCACCACTTACCTTTGTACCATTTCAAGCTATTAATTGGACTTGAAATGCTAAAATTTCAATAAAAAAACTAGAAAAATTGGGGTGTTCTAAAACTTTTGACCAGTAGTGTAGCTCTAGGCATGGCAATGTCGGTCGGCCAGTTAGTTGGCCAGTTCACCACATTGGTCCGGCCTGAAATGTCTCACTATTGGATGGATTACAATGACATTTGATACAGATATCTATGGTGACAAGAAGATCATCCTGACTTTTCCTGTACTGCCACCAGCAGGTCAAAGTTTTCACTTATCCTGTGAAATATCTCAACATCTACTGGACGGATTGAAAGTATTGGTGCAGTGGTGCTTTGAGCTAAATGCTAAGGACAGCCTCACAGAGCCACTAGCATGGATTTAGACTCTTAACCTTGTTAAATGAGGTCAGACTGGGCTGATTTTCAGTTCTTAAATTTGGTCCTGGAATAAGAGAGAGACAACGACTTGTAGTCGTGTGCATAAATTTCACCACAAACCAGTCTCTCTTAAAGGGAGCTGGCTGCAGGGTGTGTCTGTGTGAGTTATGGACAGCCTTAAGTTGAAGGACCAGATCCAGTATGAGTGAGTAAAAATGAAAAGGACAGAGAACACGTCAAGATAAAGTCAATATTTATGCAACTATAATAGTGGGGTGTAGACAAATTTTAGTAATGTTGAGGCACCATTTCAGAAAAAAATGCACATAGGCAATTTCCATTCATTAGTAAGCACCTGTTTTTAAATAAGCTTCAATGAAATTCCTAGATTGGGCCAAAAAGAAATAATGCAACTGCAACGCTCCATAAGCAAATGTACAGTATGAACACTAATAATCACCAGTGAAATGGAAAACATGCAAAGGCTTACAATATGTATATGTCTCCAATAGTTTGCATCAGGAACAAAATTGTGCAGTGTTATGCATAACTGGGATGCACAGCAGCATGCATAACTAGGCCTTTTTTTATAGGTCTACTGTGACCCGGTTAGTGCACTCAATTTCACATAAACACAGAAATTCTGCTCTGACATATTCCAAAATGTTTGTTGTGGCCACGAGGAGCCTTCTAATGTCTCCCAGCAGGGTGTCATGCATGTCCAGATGCAGCCTTCACTATCTGAATTCCAATGTTGCCACAAGGCCCATTTGTTGGAAAAAACTACTGTACATAGCCTCATGAATATAACATTTTCATGAACTGTGGTGAAGCGACAACCACTATAAAAAGATGACTCCAAACATGGCAGGGCTCACAAACACGCAGCCTAATCATAAACTGTACATGCAAACCAGTATGGTGAGCTACACGGACTTATGAAGGCAGTAAGAGAGAGAGGGGGGAATGATCTATACTGAAAATTGATACTGTAGGGTTTGCCAACCCATTAATAATAAACACTGACCAAACAGGAGAAACTGGGAGAGGGAGATAGTGCAAGTGCTCAAAGCATTGTCTGTAATCACATGTTGCTTCTTCCTTACCCCATCATATCTCGGAACCTGAATGTGAATGCATTAAGCCAAAGAAGTCACAGAGAAGATTATGAATAAGAAAGTGCCGCTGTTGATTATGCACTTTCCGCGCTCAAATACAATTTACAGCTATCAGGTCTTATGATAATTGAATGCCGTCTGTTGCCCCCTGGTAGTTGAACGGGAGAGGAAATTAAGAGTGGCGTGCACGAAGGGAAGACGGCACCTTCAGAGGAGAAGAAACTGTACACCAGACTATCATATCTGGTCCTGTTTACCTTCCAACGCGATCCATCAGTCAAGCAACTGACGAATCCCTCATGAGTAGATTACACAGTGGCCCAGCTCTGTTGAATGCGTAATATTTATAGCACCATTAGCGTCTGTGCATTAGATTACGTGCTGTAGTTCCATAGAGGGAATCACAGAGAAACTGTCTTGTGTATTACTTGATCATCATGAAATGAGAATGAGGCCTCGAGATTGAACAAAAGTCTACTTCAAGGAAGTCTGAAGAAAGGAGAGCATATGAAGTTTCCATTTCAAAGGCTCTGAATCAGTTGCCGCCGTAACAACATAAACGGAGAGCGGCGGCGCATGATACCTGTTTGGAGAGAGCTAGAGAAGGGAGGGTAGGAGAAGGAGAAAGATTCAGAGAGAACATTAAAAGGCAGGGTATAATGCATGTACACATCACGCTTTAGCTCTTATCTGTTCCAAACAACACATCTGTTCAAAACAACAGCATATGAAAACACACCATTTGAAGAATGCAATCAGAGATGGTTAGGTTCCCGTGACAGCGAGGCGCCTCTTCATCTCTCTCCTTGCAAACAGAATCCTTCTTCCGCGTGGCGGGTGGCGGTGGCAGCTGCGATTTCCGCGAGGCCCTGCCTCAACAGCACGCCTATGCTTTGTGGAGTTCACAATTATTGGCGCCCATGTGTGACAATATGATGTTTGTCGAAAGCTGCTACAAGTGTCTCCAGTAATAAGTTGGCATGTGGCAGACAGAAAGCAGTGCTGCTTGAGTAAACGGACAAAGTTCTCTCTGATGAAATACTAAAGGCACAGCAGGAAGTAGCTCACAAGCAAACTCTAACCATCTGAGATCCTCTATTTGATGTAACATACTTTTTGGACAATATGAATTTCATACATGCATGCTCATTTTCAGTCCCACACAACTCTTAAAGGTCCTATGACATGCTGCTTTTTGGATGCTTTTATATAGGCCTTAGTAGTCTCTTTCCTGAAATTCAGCCTTGGTGCAGAATTACAGCCACTAGAGCCGGTCCCACAATGAGCTTTCCTTAGTATGTGTGAGGTGGAGGGTGGGGGTGTGGCCCAGACAAACTGCCATGCTTCGCTCCTTTGCAAGCCATAGCCTCTTTCTGACCAAGTAATTACAGCAAGGGTGTCAAACTCAATTTCCAGGGCCACACTGGAAAATTTGAACCATGTTAAGGGCCAGACATGTAAAGTTTATTGACATGCTTTTATTTATTTTATTTACAGTTTAGGTCCACATACAGCTCTAAATAAATAATAATAAAAAAAATTCCTTAGCCATCATAGAATTCAGCAAATCAAGTAAAAAAATAAAGTATTTTGATTACATTTTTAATTTTAGGCTACCACACAGCCGACTCACAACAACCTGTTTCACACCCTGAATATGAAAACTACTTGTGTGTGAATTTCTGAGTCTAAAAGTCAGTAAATCTGCCAAATTCTGCTTTAAGTATGGTGTCAGTTCAGTTCAGTGGGGCAGGATTAGCACTAAAGATGCCAGACTGTTGTGCTCGAACAAAAGAAATGAAAAAAACAAACAGCAAGGGATAACATTTCACAGGTGAGAATGTGTTTTATGATATATATGCCGCCTTGGACCTGCAATCTGAGCTCCGGTGGCAGCGGGAGGTGGAGAGTTCTGTGGCCGGCGGCAGCGTCTTTTCCCCCGGGCAGGAACACCGCTTTGCCTCGCTGCTGCGCCGGTCCCCGCTGATCCATATGGGACCGGCCAAAGACAGAGTGGTAATCGGCAGGATCTTCCACGTAGTCCAGGACGACCTGTACATAGATTTCAGTTGGAAGTTCCACTGCATTTGCTGGCGGCCGGCGGCCAGAGAAACGCTAAAGCGGGGCAGCAGAGTCCGTTTGCGGCTGCAGGATCTGGAGCTCACAGCACGCTTCCTGGGAGCCAAAACCGACACCACGCAGCTGGAGGCCAAGGCCGTACTACCCGCTGGAGAGAAGGGAAGCCCAGGAGAACTAAAAACCAGGACTCAGCGGAGCAGACGGTTACAGCCTGCTGAAGTTTAAATCACAGGTTTCCTAAAGGGAGTCAGATTGTGGACCAGGAAACATGACTTTAAGTCTCGCTAAATAAATAACTACATGCAGAAATAAATGAATAAATAGTGGAGGGGTGAGCCTGGACATTTCAATCTGTTTAAACCTCACTTTGAAGCAAAACCTCTAGTTCAGAAGGGTGAAGTTTCTGTTTGGACTCAGATCTGTGAACTGATTATAATAAATATTCTTTGTATTAACACATTAATTAGTCTCTTTGTTTTGTTTGTTACTGCACATGATGATAAAGCTACAATTTCTAAATCACAAACAAAACTAACTTTAATATTTATATAAAAAAATCTAAGGAAGGAGACAAACTATCAGATATTAGAGTTGATTAAAAATAGACTCAAATAATAATTTTTCTATTTTGCGTTTTAATGTGGAAACATCTTGTATGAACTCAGGGGACTGGCTCTTACGTCACATTGTATTGCAGGCTGATGTACAAAGTAAACCAATACAATTCAAATGTTTAAATTAATTAACATGTATTTTCAAATATGGATAGTCACACCATTTTGCATGCAGGTAGGCTAGGCTAAGGTAAGTAGAGATAGTTCATTTTAAGTTTACTTAAGTGGAAGAATGTGACTAATAAACCTAGGCCTACTAACACCAGGCATTAAATGGTGAACAGGTAGATTATATTATCTATGAGTCTCTGGCGGGTACTGTGCTCCAAAACGTAGGTGCCGATTGGCTGAAGAGGAGTCCTGTGTATCTGCGCCACTGAACTCTACCTATCGATCTGCGCTCAATTGCTCTTCCTTCATCCTCCAACTACCCGGATGTCTGTCACAGTAATTTTAATCTGAATTGTGAGAAATGAATGTGAAGATATATAGAGAGTTGAATTTTCAGTGAGGATCAAATTTGATTGAACTTGAATAAATTCAGTTTCAAATTAGGGCTGGGCGATAAAACGATAACGATATGTATCGCGATAGACACATAATCAATATCAATAGAAAATGCGGTCGATAAAACGTTCGATAACTTGTTTTTCTTCATCAGAAGAAACCAGAGGTTGTGAATCAAGTTTGGTTGCATGAACAAAGGCCCTCACTCTCTGGCAACCTAGGGAGTGACACTCTAACAGCCAATCATGTAACAGTATCATGTATGGTTGCGCCACATCGCTGTCTCGTGTTCTTCAATAACAGAACCGGCGTGGAGTGGAAAGTGAGTGCCGGAGCGAGCGAGGAAATTGTTGATAAAACAGGAAAAGTCAGTATGGCAGTTTTGGGGATTTTATAAGTCTCACCGTAGTCAGACCAATGTCGTCAGACCATCGTCCCCACCAACACTGGTAATACCATAAACTTGTTTTACCACTTTAGCCGCGCTCACACTTTCGAGCACAGCCGTATCCGCCATCAACGTCCAACAACATCTGCAGCTGCAACACGGCACAAGCAGCAGACCGCCATGGAGAGGTACTCTGCATCAGCGCCTTACTAAACACTACAAGCAGCAGACCACCATGGAGAGGTACTCTGCATCAGCTCCTTACTAAACGCTACAAAGAAATAACGAAGGCAGACATGCTGAGCACTGTCCAGAAGCCAGGTTACCAACCTAGCACTAAACCTGCAGAAAATAGTTCCCCTAACACTTTGCACTATTTTATGACACTTTATTAAGCATTTCTTACTTATTCATTAATTTTGCACCTTAATGTTAAGAGATAATTGTTAAGTGTTCATTGTGATTTTAGACCTGTTTACATTTTAATTATGTTTTCCATGGTTGTGTTGACATTTCTGCTTTTATAATTGAGGGGATTATAATCAGAGCAGGGTTAAGTTTTAAATAAAAATGTTTAAATTTAATATATTTTTCTCCTGGTCCTTATTTTAAATAGGTCATAAAAAATATCAATAATTATCGATATCGACCGATATGAAAAACTTATATCGTGATACAGTTTTCAACCATATCGCCCAGCCCTATTTCAAATTATACTATTCAGATTCAGTTTTTCAATGCAATGATTCAAATTAAACAATATAATTTCAAATTATGTGATTCAAATTCAGTTTTTCAATGCAATTATTCAAGTTTAGCAATTCAAATTCAAATATAAATGATTCAAATTCAGTTTCTGGTGGCACATATTTCAGCCCATACGCGAAAGCCATGATAGATGGAAAAATTGACATATCAGTCTCTTAAAGTCTCAAAACTTACTGATGTGTGATTCATTTACTTAAACTCAACTGCCAATTGTACTGCTGTATTTACAGTAAGTAGTGATGTAAACAACTACTTAACATCAGATATTTAGCTTTAGAAAACACAGTCTACACCTGTATTAAAAAAAAACTATCATTCTACTATTTTTCTACTATAGAAAAACTGTATAATATACAGTATATTATCAAACTCTTTTCTCTTAAATGTAGAGAGAGATGAGATGGGGTGTTTTTGTTGCACTGGATGATGTGGTGAACATTTTTATGAAAGGTGATTGATCAACCAAAACAGATTTAGCCATCAGGGCTTGACATTAACTTTTTGAGGCACTTGTCCTTTGGACAAGTACATTTACGTTTCACTTGTCCATGCATAAAAGTCACTTGTCCGGGTAAAGATTCATCATTTTATAAAAGAAATTGTGTTTTGCTAATGCAGAATTTGAACAAACCATTGAAAGCATCCAAACACTATCAACATTAATACAATTCTGTTGAAACAGTAGAAACAAACGTGCCCCAGGTTGATTTCCCCTTCAACAAGAAAAAAGGATCTCCAGACTCCATAATACAAAGTAATATGTTGCACGCCGGTGTGCAGAAGTACGGCTTGTTTATTGCTAAGGAAAATTCAAATGATTTATTAAAAATGTAACAACAATAACTTATAAAAATAACTTATTTCACCAGTAAGTTCTTGTTAAACGACAAAAACAACCACTAGCTGTCAGCATTTTAACTGTTTACGCCAGCTGCTAGCTAACGATAGGCTAACGTTACTTGCTGTTGAGTGTAGTGTTAACTATCTTAACATGCGGCGATGTTTAGGTTGCCTCTAACGTCCGTTTTCGGAGCATCCGAGAGAAGCGCAGGCATTTCAGTGGCAACGCGTTGCAATTCGGTCCGGTAGATAACGGTCGTTAAGGCACCGGTGCCGTATTAGCACCGGGTCTCTCCTTTTCTGTCAACGATGTGGCGAGGAGGTAACGTTAAGGCGGAGTTAGCAAGCTAACGTTAGCTAACTAACACCGGCAGGTTCACCGTGCTTTCATGCTGCATTGCTTACAGAGAACGAGCCGAACAGCGGGCCGGGTCTAACTCATATCAAAAAACAGCTTTCCTCTTTGTCTCTTTCCTAATGAGCGATATATTCTAAAGTAGATTTAGGTTTTGATCAATTAATTTACCAAATTATTAAACCTTTGATTTGATGCCGTAGAAACTGCCCATCTCTAGTAACTGTGATATATGGGTGGTGGTGAGCAGCCCCCTCATGCCATGATGATCATAACCAATTACATATCCTCCAATCACTCTGAAGATAATGCTGCAAAGTTGGTACTCGTCCCTGCCCAGGATAGCTGAAGAAAAATTTCACGCTAGGTTAATGCTGGCCAATTGTATGCCACTTTCAATTAAGTTCATTTTCTCCTCATAAAAGCACACAATGGAGATATTTTGACAGATTTTAAAGCTAACCATGCAGTGACTTTCATATCTTGATTCAAACTGGGCTGTGACAGGAGACGTTAGTCCTACCCAAAGCCCTCCACACCATGATGATTGAAATCAAATTAGCTATTTGCGTACATGCTTACACTCACAGATTGCATGTTTAGCATTCAATCAATATTTGGTGTTGTGGCACAATAACTTTTTGAAATGCAATTAGCTTCGTGGCATGGGGAGATCTATGTAAAGTGTTTCGGCATGAGTAGACTTGATTCAGGTTGTCCAGTGCAATTATCTGCTGAGGCGAAGCGCCAAACAGAGTGGCAATTTGGCCCCAGCTCGCACACACTGTACTGTTATGATTACCTTTATAGTCCCCATTGATTTCCTGATGACATTATGACTTGTAATTTTCAGAAGCAATCTCCATGAGAAGAATCTTGCTGTTCATTTGAAAGTCATGATTTCAGTTCCCTCCTTCACACTGGGTTTTCTCATGCTTTACTCTCCTCTCGCCTCTGTCTTCTCACTCCCCCATGCACACAAACAGATGGGAATTTCTAAGAAATTAAAATCCCATTTTTGGCTGGAGTTCAATCCTTTTTTTCCTCCCCCCAAAGCTTCTGGCACAGAAATGGGCAATTCATGACAGCAAAGCTGAATGAGCACACTAGTGCACGCATTTACCCTTGGCAATTTTTCTAACAAGATGAGGTGTTTTTTGTCACATGTTTGATGTGATACAGGTATGGATGGTACCTTTCTAAGCCCCAGACAAGTGCACTGTAATATCCCGCTAGACTAAATACTCTTGCATGACCATCCTCTGGAAAATAGTGTAAGAGAAAGTGATGGAAGCGGGGGCGGGGGAGGGCAGTCACTTCACAGCCAAGGTAATGCATGTGGGTATTTACTGTGCCACTTTTCTAAAGCATTCTGCTTATCTTGTGTTAAATAGACAGCCTTGTTCATAACATGCAAGATATGAGAAGGGGTTGGGTGATAACCTCCATCTCTCACCCCTTATAATCAAAGTCACTCGCCACTGCCAGTGTTGCACTTGCTGCGCGATTCGCTTCTCGATAGCCCACCATCCCTCTAGCAATTACAGTTCTGACAGCTCCACTAAGACACGCTTCCCTGCTATAATTACCCATGCCTTATTTATCCAGGATGGGTACGTAAGTGTGTGCGCGCGTGAGTGTGCCGGGCCGAGGGGGTTTGGACTTGTAATAATGATCATTGGGGAACCTGATCGTCTAACAGGGTGGCATGTTTGTGCTAAATAGAAAGGGAGATCCCCATTATGTTCCCTTCACGTCTGCAAAGAGTCTGCCTACCATGTTATTATAAAGTGCTAGTTAGCAGCATGTCCCAATATAGAGAATATGGCAGTGGAGTCTGTATTTTTCTCCAACTCTGATACATTTCCCTTGGTGATGGATACAATTTGTCCGATACCAGAGCAGATCACCATTACAAAACGGCCGGTGGATGTAGCAGCTATTTGATGAAGACAGAAGGCTTGACTGCTCTGATTAGGGTCAAGCGTTTGCTGCAGCGCAGGAAATAAAATACCTAAAAGCTGCCTCTTGTGATTGAAATATATGATGAGATAAAAAAAGACCGCTTCTGGGTAAATAGGTGAGGTCCCACTGCCTTCCCCCGCTTACGACCCCGTCTGATGAGATCACAGTTTGGGCTGATGACTCCCTCAGTCCCCCTTAGCAAAACATATGATTGGTGCAAATTCACTCAAATCATTTGCAACAGCTATCAGAGTGTTAAAGTCAGTGTTTTCTTTGGCAGGTCTTGTAATATTCAACTGATTTAAGTATGTGTCATGATTAAAATGTGTCTGTTCTCAGCATTAGTATGTACTACTTGTTCTACAGGAATACAGTAATTGTATGCCTTTAACTACGACAGCTGTGTTGGCTCATGTAAGTTGGCTAGACGATGCAAATATATTCGGACATTTCACAGTGGAAGAGCATCAAAAAGCTAGTCACATTTTTCCTGGGGAATATAAGAATCAAAGTAGGCTGTCCATTTGCAATGTGTATTACCCTTGAGATCCATAATTTGATTTATCTTTACACCATCTCATTTCGTCACTGTGATCATTTGGCGGATTGCCTTGAATTTTTTGTTTTGTTTCCCTCTGCTGTGCTAATTTTGCCACATTAAAAACACAGAGGGAAGGCACTGTTTTGACAAAGTGTTCTTTTGTTATGCTCAAAGCTCCCTTGCAAATGAAGGTTCATATTTACATTTGCCAAGCTTGTAAATATAAGTCTTAAGCACATCATTGACAGAAAGCTGACAACTTTAGAAAAAGATAAATGGCAGAGACTCCGACTTTCCGTTTCTTCCACTATTTTAGTTGGAACGTTGTCTGCATCATGACAACAAATTATGGTAGTGCGGTTTTAGGTGTTTGTGAAGGTGGGGGGATGCTTTTCACCTCTGACTGGCTGTCAGTGTGGTTCTAAATCAGGCGTCATAGCCTCTTCCCATTAAAAACCATCCATTAGACACATGGCCCTGAAAGCCATCCAAACTGAGCTTGTTTTGACCCTTTTACATCCATTTTCTTCATGTGCCAGTGAGATGAGCAGAAAACTAGTCTGCAGCTGGTACGCGATTGACAAGGTAATTTTAGATGCTCTACTGAGGGACCTTCTGCAGTATTTTCTCGCTGTGGAGAAATACGAGCATATATATTTGAGATTTTTTAAATCCCTGCAATTTTCGTCTCTGAGCTCCAACATACAGACTCTAATGCAGCGTTTCAGTCTCAATTACATTTAATGGATGGATTAGACATCTAGCCTATTCAGTCTGAATGTTATGCAGTTGAGCATGTGAATTGGGTTGGAACTGCAGGGGAACGCTGCTTGTTTTCTTGGGACCAGCCTCTGAGGTGTACAAGGTCTGGCTGCCAAAACAGGCAATGTTTGCCTCCATCAAAATTCCCCAAAGTTAACCTTGTAGCAAGTAAGTTTGGAAAACTGTAAGGTGGAAAAAACGACATGTCTTGCATCTCTGCACAACAGCTCAAGACATGTCATACTGGTTTTTTCCTCTGCTTCGATGTTCCTAGCTTCTTTAAAAGAATTACACAAAAACCCATGCTGCCAAAGTGCTGAGTCCTTATGTGCCTGAGGATGAAAGACTGTCTCACTTTCTCACAATACTGTCATAAGCCATACACTTCTGTTTATCCTCAGTGACCAAAATTTTGTGTCATATAATTAATAACCACTGGATGGACACCTTACTTATGAACGTTGAGGGTGCAACATCCTGTTTTTGAGCTGTTGTTCAATACCGCTCTCATGTCTGTACTGTAAATATGAATATCCCCAACAGCCAGTTAGCTTAGCTTAAAACAAAGACTGGAAATAAGGGGAAACAGCTAGCATGGGTCTGCCCAAAGGTAACAAAATCCATCAACCAGCACCTCTAAAGCTCACTGATTAAAACATTTTTTTCTCTAACCCATACAAAGAGCAAAAATGACAATTTGAATTTTATAGGAGCTTATGTGCCAGAATACTTCTTGGCTGGGACCAATAACTTCCTGGAGACAGCGCTGGTTGCCTGGTCTCAGCCAAGAATCAGTCTGGCACAAAACCACATAAAACTTCGGTTTTTGACCATATAGACAGAAAATAGAGTCAATCTTCTAATCTAACTGTCTGCAAAAAGTGAAGTAGCCCAAAATGTCAAACTATTCCTTAGAGAGTGATTGATAATAAATAGCAGGTATGTTATGGTTTCATTGCTGGAACTCAATACAATTGTTTATCATCAGTAGTTGTGTGTCACTGCAGTGCCTGAGTCAACTCCGTGTTAGACAACTAGCTCCATATGACATCTTCGGATAAGAAATAGGTGTAAGAAATAGGGGACAAAGCACCATGATGCTCCGACATGCAAAGGCAGTAGAATTAAGCAAACAAATCAGTTTGTTTACTTCCACTGATAACGCCACCCGATAATGTCTACAACTTGCAGAAAATTGAAAATGCAATTGACATCACTTTTTAGGCAGCAAATGATCAAAGCGCAGCAATATTTTGAACATCAAATGGAAAATCTTAAAAGGCTGAGTAATGAACAGTCAGGGTTTTTTTTTAGCCATTTTGGTATGGACACATTCATTATGTATCACGGTAAGAGGCAGGACATGCTAAAAAGGTCCTACATCTGCAAACTAACTAAATACACACATTAACCAAACTACATATATTCTAATTAATCTTTTTCTGTCTGAGTTTTATCACAGTTGTGGCACTGAGGAACAGACGCCTCCCTGCTCCATGCTAGTAAATGCCACATGAAATGAGCAGAAATTTCAAACACTGAAAGTGAATTATGAGCAATACAACAGAGGCAGATATGCAACATGGTATGACAACAAAATGAGGCTTTCCCTGAAGAAAAAAAAACGAGGTGACTTTCAGTGTAACCCTATTAATTTGTTTCATTCTGGAATGGGAGGGGTGGTTGTTATCATTCCAATTCAAGTAATTAAAACATCACTGTGCATGTGCCAAAGAACTGCAGTTTCTCTCCTTTTTTGCCTCTGCACAGGGTCTCCAAAGCATCAGCACATTACAAACCAATTTCCCTATATCAGCTTATATTCACATTTGATTCTGTCGCAGTGCTGATGGGAGTTGGAACACGGGTCTCTGTACACAGGAATCTAAATAACGTTATGAAGGCTGGCGCAGACCTCATTTATAATCCAATGCCTTGGCTGAATTCCATTATGAGTTTTTCCCCTCCTTTATTTGTGGGAAATAAGGGAAAACTGAGATTATAAAAATGGCATCAACATACAGTAACTGCTTGGACGCCGTGGCTCCAGTGTAAAAGCGACTATGTGCACAAAAGGTAGCCGAGGACAAGGTTTTATAAATTATCCTCTCTTTGGGGACAGCAACAATATATGAGCTTTGCTTGCTGAACTTTTATCACAGGCTATTGATACTTGATACCCGTGGGTCCTATTTTGAACTCGGGTCCAACTGCTTCATGCAAGACAGAGGCTGTGTGGGGGAAAAAAAGCTGAAATTACATCTTTCTCTATGGTGTAAGCAACCAAACGGAGGAGGCTAACAAGACAAATTCATCTCAAACCAAACATGTCATCATAGGCTGCTGCCTTTATCACAAACCCCTCAAACACCTGCGAGCCAAATCAACATCTGGAACAAAACTGATCAAGCATTTCCAAGTGCAGACGCTACAAGCAAAAACTGCTTTAATATACTCAGAACTTTGCAGGAAAGTTATGTCGCAATGTCAGGATGGTGATTTGACGACAGTGGGCCGCCGCGTACGGAAACCTTGGAACATCTGGAAAATCCCTTGGTGAGCAGCTAGCAGCCGGGCTGGGAGAAGGTGTCAGACCTGAGTGACACACAGATGTGTGGCCTCTTGCCTGTCCAAGGCTACGAGGCTGGGATAACTCATTAATCAGAGAACCCTGCCAGGTGGAGGGTACTACCGCCGCCAAGTGTTTCCCTGCACACTGCTTCTACAGCTCACAGACCTAAACACATTACAGCCTGTGATGCATACTGTATATTAATTGACATACTGCATATATTTCCTGTTCTTTTCTGTCACATTCTCAGCCTGAAACTCTTCGATAATTGGCACAAATGACCAACAACTGACAAATACTAATTCAATCCTCTGCTGCAACCAGAAATTTGATCTATTCCCTTTATAGTATCAGGCACAAAAACAACAAGCTCTGCACGGTATATCATCATTACAGAAGCTACACTACACAGGGGGGAATGACAAAGCGTTACCTGTCACCTTGTCTTGGGTAAAGGCTATTTAATTACTTATCAACTAGCCTTCAATGTCAACAGACTAAATCTGTTTCATAAATGTGCAAGTAACAAATTTTGACTTTTTCCACTTCCCAAGGGGAGGAAAATCAATTTTAATCTAAAGTCCTCAAGCCGTTCCATACGTATGTCCCAGTGCAGCATACTGTACATCATCTGAGGCAATAAATGGCTGTGTGACAGAAGAGGGGGGAGAGAGAGAGAGAAAAAACATAATTGAAGTTGTTGTTTGCATTGCTTAGTGAGGCACTTTTTGCTGAGCGGTGCCAGACTCATGTTATATTGTTTTGTCAACATTCCTAATGACTTGCTCTTGTAAGTTAGGAGCCAGGCATTTGATGAAAGATGGTAGAAAAGGTGCAAAAAAATCTCTGTCTGTCATGTTGCTGCGTGATTACAGCAACTACACCCCCCTTGCTTTGAAACAACCCACTCGTTCTGGTGCGTTTCTGTACATGTTAGTCACTCCAAAAGCTCTTCACAACACTTGATTTATATATAGGAACGTTATGCAAATGTGAGAATGCTAATGCTCTTTATTTTGGAGTGTGCTCTCTGCGCGTATGACACTGAGGTTGCTTTCCTTAATTCAGCTCAGATTGCATTTTCTGACCCTTAATCCTGACAATGGCATTCGGAGTGAGGATTTCACATCCAGTTAAAATACATATATATTAATAGAGAGTATGAATTTGTTTATTTCTGTCTAAATGCTAAAGGGGCTGGCTCCTTTCATCACCAGTTGGACTTTTGGCAGGCAAAATCCCAACAAATTAGCTGGAATGACAACTCTGCCTTAAGCGTTGGAGGAAACTCGTTTGAGGCCACCATCTAGAGACTAATCTATTTATCACACTTGGCATTAACTCGACAGAACGGCTCAGACCAATGCATCAAAACATTTGTTGGTTGTTACGTATTGAATCACTACGTTACACAAGGCTTTTTTTGCATTTTCATTTTTTCTCCCCCCGGTGGTAGAAAGTCAGGCATGTTTATACATGAAATGCCCAGAGAATATTTGCTCTGAAGGGTTTCCTCCGTGAATCACAATAGCCTTCTTAGGGAGGAGGGGGTGAAGAGAGAGAGAGGAAAGGATGGACAAATCTGCTTACTTTTGAGCTTATTGAGCAGAATGAGTCATGCACAGAGATGAAACGTGACTGCAAAGCAAAAGGTAAGGAAACCCTGACGAGAACAGAGGAGCGAGGAGATGAGACAGAGTGAGAGGGGAGGGTACGGAGAGGTGAGACAGACAGGAGAGAAACGGACACATGGAGACAAATGGGGAGAGCATGAGAGGGAGTACAGACAAGGAGGCACAAATATATATATATATATATATATATATATATATATATATATATATATATATATATATATATATGTGTGTGTGTGTGTGTGTGTGTGTGTGTGTGTGTGTGTGTGTGTGTGTGTGTGTGTGTGTGAGATGAAATTAGTTCCATCAGGCCACTCTGATTGTTCTTTTTATAGTGTGACCTGCCACCGGGGGAGCTGGTGCCTTCTGTGAGTGTCACAAGCAGGGTTGCTGACACACACCACTTTCAATATCACTGACTGAATTGTTCAAGGTGTCACTATTGATAGTGACACAGCCCACTGAAAAGGAGCCAGCCTTCACATTTTGTTTTTTTCTCCCTCCGTCTCTGCCTCGCCCACTTTTGCTCCTGCTTCTTCTACCGAGGCCAATGTAGTTGTCAAACGGTGAGGTGGGGCTGTCTGAGAAGGTGGCATCCTCTCTTTAGCTTTTTATGAGTGAACCGTATCAGTGTGTAAATCATCCAGCCTTTCCCCTCCTGTCAATGTCATGACCTGACCGTGGCAAACCTCAAACCTGCATTGGATTTCCTCTCATTCAGATGCAACAATGCTAAGGGGTTTCCAGGCTACTTGAACATTAATGACTCCGGGGCCTTTAATTGTCAATGGGGACCAAGTCTCAGGCACAATAGACCAGGGACGGGGGAGCTCTTTTTAATGCTATCGATTATTAATCCTGACCTTCAGCCATGAAAAGAGGAGAAGGCAACAAAGAAAGGGACTGTTTCCTGAGCAACTGAACACCTCTGCCTCTGTTTCTCCATCTTTTATCCACTGCTACACCGCCCCCTTTTTATCCTATCCTTAAACCCAGCTGCCTCTCCCTCTCCCCTTCCCACTGTAGTCTTTAAAGCCCGTCCAAAAGAGTAATCCCCATAACTAAACAAAAAAATAAATAAGTCCAAGTCCAACAGGATGAGGTAGCCAAAGCACTGGCTTGATAGCAAACAATAACCCCTCTTTCTTCAGGACCACTGTGTGGGATTATCATGCACATGGACAGGAGCATCACTTTATATTTCCTGAATAACAACTAACAACAGAGCCACTGTACTGCAGTGGTCCACTGTGGTAAACAAAAGTAACAGTCATTGAGTTTCAACCAGGTTGGGACATGAATCAAAAAATGTAAAAAGGCAAAATTAATTAGGTGTTTTTTGCATTAAATCTATCATCTACATTGAGGTTAAACTTTGGAAAAAGGCCAGCACTATCATGTAAAGGGCTGCATGTATGATTGTGTTAACCACATGCTTAAGAAAATGGAAATTGACCAACCATCGGGGGAATTACAAAGGAAAAGAGGCAAGTTTCAAAGCCAGCAGTTAAGCTTGTTGACACATTTTAATCTAGGAAAGCCAGACGTGCGCCTCCCAACCCCTGACTTTGTGGTGAGATGTAAAGGCTGGAGTGTGCTTGAAACAGATGTCAGGCTCTGTTTTCGTCGTCCCTCTGAGTGTGATATGGATGCCATCGACATCACGGCCTGCATTCATAACAGCATTATTGTACCTGGGCTCGGCTCAATTGGAATTCACCACCACGCCACGCTGTTAAGGCTCTATCTTAAAACATGCACCTGGCTACGTATGGAAAATAAGCTTGTTACCCAATGGAGGGAGATGAGGAACCCCGCTGGCTCTCAGAAAACTCACCTTGATGGCCAAAAGGCGTTGTCGAAAACAAAGTCTATATTTTCTGAAAACGGGGAAATGCTATTGATCTTTAATTTGCATAATCCATTTGTGATTACACGGCTAATTTTCACCTCAGGTTTATCGTAACTCTGCCAAACTTTGATATGACCAAACATGAGTACATACATATTTATAAAACTAAGGAAAGTCCAATTTTAAATCAAAAGTTCGTATAACAAAATGTTGGATTTGAAAAATCACTGACAAAGACCTTTATCGTGAGAAAACTCAAAAAGAGACTCTGTTATGTTTTGTTTATCTAGTCAAATAATTCCTTCCTGAATAGATACAAGGCGAAGCTATGAAGCAGAGAGAAAACAACAAAGAGCCCCAGCAGCAAATAACAAAAATATCAGTGCATCTAAGTGGGACAGTGGGTGACTCAAAAGGTGACACTACATGAATCTACATCAAACCCTAGCATGTTTTGTTCCCCTGAATTATTTGTATCCCAAATCCCCCAAATGACTGCTGTGAACCAACCTCAAATCAACAGCTAAATTAGCATCCTGTCAATTAACAGAAAGTAATCAAAGTTGATTTTCACAACAGTCTTCATGGGTAGGACAGTTCCTGCCAAAGTGTCTTGATGGCTGCTGGGATTGAGTGTTCCCTTATGCAACAAATACAATGACTAAGACAGTGATATTACTGTAGTGGGACAAAAACAAACCAGGAAAACCAATAGAGCTCTGTGCGGAATTTCCAGCCTGGAGATTACACAAGCAATTCAAGTAATATTTCAGTTAAATAAAGGTTGAAGTGAAATGTTTGGTGCAAAGGCTTCAGTGCAGGACGCATAATGGCCAGGGTTTGCTTGTGGAGTAAATAAAATGCTGCGGAGGGTTAAGATTGTGCAGCAGTATCAGTGACCTTAACATACACCTTTCACAATAAGAGGCTATCCAAAATCCATGTGTACAATGGACAGTAATACCTGACAATTGAAAATCACAAGCCTGTACTGTACAGGACGAAATCCAATGATTTCAGCCTCAGAACATTATAGATCTTGTGAGACCTTTTTTTTTTATTTCTCCTAGAAACTGCTTGACAATGAACTGAAAGATCAGTCACCCCCCACCCCCAAAAACAAAAGTCTTCTCTGAAGCATCTCCACATTTGCTCCATAATCAAAAACCAATTCAGAAATTGAACTGTCATGCAGGAGCTTATGCAGCGCACATCTCCGCACTGCTTAACTTATACATAAACATTGCTGCCATGGAGCCAGATAAGCAATAGGCATGCCTAGGGGAGATAGCGGAGGTCAGTCCCCTTGTCCATTCATATTCTCCTCTCCTTCTCGCTCCCCTGCTGGCCTTTCATGCTAATTATAAGATTTAGCTGTAATCCTGCACAAAACCACAATCTGCCATGTAGAAAATATGTATACTCTTGCATACTGGGAGCTACTCTACATTCTTTTGCCTTAATGGTTTTACGGAATCTCTTCTCACCTCTGCTTGGCAGGGGTGGCACACACACGGTTACACAGACTTATGCAAATACAGTCCGCTCACCTGCGGTGTTTGTGTGAGGTGACGCGTGTAGTGTGGAATCACTGGCATAGCGGGGGAGTGGGGCAAGGAATCACAGTGGAGGTTTAACTCCCAGCAGGACAGGTTAACAGAGTAACAAAGCCTGAAGGTCAATTCTTCTAACTCATTTGTTTGTTTAGGGCTGAGTGGTGCTGTTTATTAAGACTGGCCTTGACATACTTGGATATTTGCCCTCTTAATGGCCCACGCAAGGTAGTTTTCTCTCAACAATTGATTGAACACACACACATGTGCTTATTGAGTAGATGCTGATCACTCAAAACGGTTGGCTAGTCTTCACAGGAAGGCTGTGGCAATGCTGTAGATAATTCATCAGAGGGGTTTCGTTGTCTTTCACACAAAGGATAACTGTCCAGTTCCTGCCAGCCAAGGTCCGGGTCCACCAGCTAATGGCATGGTGCTCCAATTAGAGGTGACAGAGAGG
Organism: Perca flavescens; assembly: GCF_004354835.1. Classification (NCBI taxonomy): domain Eukaryota; kingdom Metazoa; phylum Chordata; class Actinopteri; order Perciformes; family Percidae; genus Perca; species Perca flavescens. Next base: position 22,287,778 of record NC_041349.1, read on the forward strand.
AAGGTCCTGACCCCCATAAACCTTGTCAGTGGAGAGCTGTCAATCAGAGCGTAGCAAAGGGGAGGACCCATCGCCTGGCAGTTATTGGTGTGATGGGCGAAACTAGGTCTGTTGTGATGAGGTCGACATTGACCTGCGTGCTTATCTCCGATCAAACATCTGCTGCTGATACAAGCGCAGGGGGGAGGTACAGGGGCAGAGTTGAATGAAACCTGCATCAGTTATGGCTTAACAACGTGATGGTGGGGATGAATGGATGGTTGTTCAATTAGAGGTCACCTGGACACTTCCCATTGTCACGTACATGTCAGCAACACGTTTCCGTGTAACTGCAAAAAGCTCATTTCATCCAAGAGTAGAGCGGGAAACTACTGTTAATTTGGGTAGTTCTGCAAATGTATCTCCCGTGTTCTGAAACAATTTGGATTGACCGTTTGATACCATAAACAAAATGTTTGGCAGAAGGTATTAAATCCGTCTGTGAAGGAGTTGTCATTTATTCAAACCACATTTATTTTATTTTTTTTAAACATATGAGATGCGGGAACAAACAACACATCTAAATGGAGATGATGCATGTGCTTTGAGATGTTTTGACAGCAATAAGGTGATTTCACATATAACGAGACAATCAGGAAAACATGAAATGCTGTGCAGTGGGATTAAGCAGTGTAGGCTTTTCAAGAGAAAAAAAGTTTAAAGAAATCAACCACAAGAACCACAAAGGACTGCTGTATGCTGCCCTCTGAGCCCATTCGATTCAGTGTTGTGGTATTTGCATTTTATGCTCACTCAGAAGACTTCAAACACATTCTAAAGTAATGCCACAAAACAAACTAATCTGAGAGTTTTCTGTCTGACTCGTGCTAACATGGTGTGTATCTAAATTTGGTAAAAACATGATTTGTATTTCATCCTTTAAAATTCAGCTCATCAAACATTACTTTGATTTAGTAACTGTAGATAAAAAGGTTCAAAATCAACATATGTAGCAAATTTAGTCCAAGCGCTGTGTACAACTTTTCACAAACCACAATTTCCAAGACAGCCTTTAAAAATCTTTCATGTTGTGCCAGCATAAGTGTACGTAGGAAAAACTAGGCTGCAGTAAACATAGTCACCGTCACAGGAGCAGAGAACAGTGCCAGTAAAATATATGCACTTCAAGCTCTCCCTGCCCACTGACCTGCATTTCCTGATTTCCCTGTGCACCTGGATTCTGGCACAATCTGCTTTTTGAGAGTTGAATCTGAGAGTGTGACACTTTGAAAGACTGAATACATATGTTTATTGAGAAAATGTTTGAGTCCTGAGTGACTGGGTGATTTAAAAATGTACAAACTAAATTCTAAGTGAATTAAAAGTGAATACCAAAATTGCCATCTTGCACACATGTTTAATGACAGCAAGTTGCAGGTTGCACTTGTAATACTGGCTTCAAATTACTGCAGGGTTTTGCTTATGTCAAGTTCATGCAAAATACTGTTGCACCTTGACAACCACCAGACAACACTGTCCAGTACTAACATTGGTACAATGCTACGATACGGTTCCGGGACGATACATTTTAATATGAAACGATTCAGTGCGATTCGATTTGATTTTGAAACTATTCGGTGCGATACGATTCAATCGGATAGATATAGTTAATATTTGTTTAATTTACACACTCATTTCCAATTGTAAATTAAAATAAGCCAATTCTATAAAAGAAGCATTGCCTACCTTCAAATAAATATATATTTTGTAAAAGGGACCAGGGACTAGCAAAGCCAGGACATGCTAATAGTATACACTGTAACTTCAATTTAATTAGCTAGCCCCTTATAACCAAATCACATCAGCTCCTTGTTAAATGAAACTGCCTCCTTGTTGCTGTAATCTTAGAGACAGTAACTCAAACACAGGTCATTGTGAGCACTCTAATAATAATCATATATAGTATTACGTGGGTATGCATGTGAGCACAATAATACCGTTGTGAGCGTTGGCATGCAGCATTTATGCTAACGTTACTGAACATCTTAGAACATATAAAACGGCAATATAAACTTAACACACCCAAATACATATCTATGTATATTTTGACCAGTCTACTCACAGGTTTATGAACACATAGATGGATGGATGACTCACAGGCCGCAACTAGTATAATTTACAATAACGACGATATATTTCTCTCAGCCACTTTCACCGCTAACTCCAAAAATGAAACCTAACAGTCCAGTCAGCACGTTTTTTCTGCAAACCCGAACAAAAGCACCGATTGGCTTATCTCTGCCATCACACAAATGGTGAGGCTTTTGTCTCAGTCACACACAAACTAGTCTCGCTTTGCCAGACCTTCCTTTGCGCTACGGAGGAGGGTCTGGCTAGTCCACACAGCATTCCGGGATGGGAGAAAAACGTGCTCTGGTTTATTGGCATGGCTTTAAACCAATCACAATTGTCTTGGGTGTCGCAAAACTCCGGACGGAGCCACCGTGCCAAATCTTGGTCCATTTAGACCGATGCAGGGGTCCGTGTATCGATGTAATCAGATTTGTAATAATACAACCGGATACCAATTTGTATAGGTGAATCTTTACACCCCTAACCAATCAATAACCAGAATACAAGTTTGACATTGCGTTGGTCCAATGCTAATTTCCGAGTGTGAGTAACTGTGGGGCGCAGCAGTGGCAGGGCGCTGCCAGGCAGTGGATGGAGAGCTCCGCTCTGCTGCCGCTGCCGTTGTCCGAGGCTGTAACATTACTCCGGGCTGGAGACACAGCAGGACTACGGCTTGACCCGATGTGCTGCTCTGCACTCCTCCGCACCCACGGTTATGCCATGTTCAAGTTGGAATAGAGATACAGAAGGAAAGAGACTGCATGAAACATAAAAAAGGAGTGCACTGAGGCCCTCTTTTTATTGGATGGGTGCAGTGTGTCTCGAGGTTACCAAAAATGACCTCACACTCATTTCAGGCATTAGATCACACTGATTATCATCCCACCTAGGCTGCGGTGTGACTTTCTGCTCCTGCAATATTGTTCGGTCTCACATCCTGGGATAACTCAGACAAGGTGTTGTCACTGACAACACAAACTATCCTCAAGACATTCTCCGCCCCAGACATGTGGAGATTCCTTGACACTGACAACCATGCGGCAGTGCTATGACAACCTGTTAGTAAGGTAACGCGCATGTGTGTGTGTGTGTGTGTGTGTGTGTGTGTGTGTGTGAAAGCAAGTAAGTGGGTGTTTGATGGAAAGATGATTGAGGGGATGGAACATGGCAAAAGACATGCAGTCCTAGTCGCTGTCATTTTGAGAGGTGTGTGATGAAGTTGGTGTGTCTGTGAGCGACTTGTTTTTCTTTCCGTCTTTAACTCCTAACCGAGTACGCCCTCCCGTCCTCTTCCTGCTCCGTTTCTCCTCCTCCTCCTCACCTCGCCCTGTCCCCAAGCCCAGCACAATACATCAACATTTGTCCAGACCGCCGCTCTGTAATAACTCTGCAATCTCTGGAGGAAACGCTCGTCACAATGCATGAGACAACATCTTTTTTTAATCAATTAAGCGAAACAAACAATGCACACTGACAAACGCTGCCAACAACCAACCACCAAAAACACACTAAATAAAAGAGTGATACACAAATGGAAAACTAAATTACTTTCACTGTTTATCGTAGAGTACAGATTCTGTATTAAAAAACGGTGAAAAATGAAGAAAGGAAAAAGACAGTGGGGGGGGGAGAGAGAAAACGAAATAAAGGAACACTCAATCATTAAATTATGCCCATTCCAATTTTGTTCCCTTCCATCACTTTCAATTATTAAACCCTGCCTTTAAGAATGAGTTACTTTATAACTACAGAAAGACCAATAGTCCCTAAAGCTGCATGTTACATTAGTAGACTATGTGGAGAGCAAACGACTTTCATTTAGCTTTACAGCTGACTAGCTTTTATGTTGCTCTGAAAACTATCCTCAGAGCCAAATGGTCATGTGGAAGAGAATGAGAGTGAGGGAAAGGGGGCGGGGGGGTTAAAGATGGATGTGAGGAGGGAGTATATCAGTCCACTAGCAGAATGGCTATAATTAATCATCAGCTGTGTTATTTCTTATCAGGAGATTATTTAGGGGAGGAGAGGTTGAGAGATGGGAGGGAGAAGGCTAAGGTGATAGGGAGTGTTCAACACAGGCAAAGGTGTGCATGGAAAGTGGTGAGGCTGTTGGCTGTCAGGTATGGTTGCATTGCCAAGAGTTGGAGTTTACACCCTGCTTTCAACAGTGTCACCCAACTGTCAAATCATCGAGGACATCCTCAAGTCAATCTTTTTAGACGCAGACAAACAGAATTAGCGGGTAGGGATCAAATTAATTTTGGCAAGAGCAGAGGTGAAACATCATGGCTCGACAAAAGAGGTGAGTCAATGGGCAAGTGGAGCGGGCCACAGCTAGTTATGTGTATTTGATAACAGCAGGACACAGAGGATACTGTAGAGGTCTTTGAACAGCATAGATGACAGCTACAAAGTTGGGGAAATACTATAAATATGGACCACTTCAGAACAAGGCTGATCAAGTAAAATATGACCATATCGAGCAAACACAACACTGGATCTACTGATGGACTGAATACTGAATACAGTCACAGTACAACATTCCTGCCCTGTGAATTTAGACCTGGGTGAGCGCTACAAAAACCTCAACCCATCCAATCTACACAACTTCAACTTTAGTCACATTGAAATCAAACTCTGACTGGGCAGGATGGTAGAGAAAATGCAAGTGTCTGACACGGTTTAGAAGTTTATAACATATGGATAGTAGGAGATTTGTGGGATGCGGCCTTTGAGGATTGTATGCTTCACTAGGCACATAAAAAAAAGATTAAATGAAATCCAAGATAAACTGCATGAATAAAAACACAGGGTTACATATTTAAATGGTGTGCTTTTGCCTTCAGTCAGCAGTCCCCCCTTTAAGATTGGGGCAGGAAAGCTATCCAGCTCTGTGTTGCTATTTAGAACTAACCACAACTTGATTTTAGGTACATAATGCCTCCAGGGAATACAGTGTTTGCTAGCAACTCACTTTGGGATAAACACCCTTCCTACAACAAAGTTGTATGGCTGTTATGAGCTAGTCTTCCTGGGAAAAAAAAAGTGAGCAGTCGATGAAAAAACATAAGCGTGTTTTAAATACTAAGATGATTGATTGGGATTTCAAAATGACCACAAAAATCACCACAATATATACACTGTGGACTTAATCAAGGCTCCTCTAGTGTCAGAGTCTAAATCTCACAAAAGGAAATGTGTATCCTTGCACTGAAAAACTCAAATCAATAAAGCATAGGCTACCTAGTAAAAACCAGGGGGCTGCTGATGAGTGCCTGTTGCTTTCAACTGACCTTTAAGCAGCTTTTATTTGTTGCTTCTATCAAGAGTAGGATTTGCAACAGGATGATTATGTAATGATTGCAGTGGTCACATTTAAGATACACATAAATATGAGAATTCTTATAAATTAAGGTAAAGAGATATTTGAAGGTAGGTGGGTCTCGAGCTGGCTATCTTGGATTGTCAATTAATGTCTCATAGCTCAGGATAACTAGATCCTTCACTGCATCAATCCCTCAGTATGCATAGGGATATATAGACACAGAAGAAGTAATGCCAGACCCCCTGAATAGTGGCACTTGACTGTTTTACCATCAATACAGGATCAAGTACCTTCTCTAATGACTCTAATATCAATGCCCTGCACTTACAGAGGCACCGAGCCTCCAAAATGTCAACAGTGGCATTTTATGTGCTAATGCCATATGGGTGCAGTGGGCTGGTAAAAAGCTTTTCCTCCTGCACGCTACGCTCAAATGCTAATACCTCGGCACTCTCTGGTCTGCTTCATTTTCATCCCCGTTATGCTAGATTAGCGGCTGACGTCTCACAGCAAGTGACCAGCTTGCGTTGATACAGAGGAAGTTGTTTGTGGGTGGCCATTCTGACTCAACCCCAACAGATTGGTGTGCCGTACAAAGCGAGTACATTCAGTGCTCTGCCAGGGCCCCTTCCAGTTCGGTTTATGCACGGTGGCAAGGTAAAGGGCCTGAGTGCAACCTGTGCAACTTGTTCCACAGTAAGGAAAATTACATCTATATATTTTCCACCCAGAAATAGCAACGTGGGCCTGGCACAGTGTTTGGGAGCCATGCATGACAGCACCAGAGAAGTGTGACAAAACAAAAGCTGCAGGAGATGTCACTCAACCTTGCTCATTTTGTTGACAAGATTTTAGACATTTGCCCATATTTCCCCTGAAAAATAAAGAATTCTATTTTTTATAAATATGTTAGATTGCTTAAAGATTGTCCTCCATTTGTCACCACAAAATCTGAAACCCAGGTCCAGTAGTGAAGATAGGTAGAGTAAGATTTGGCCTAATAGCTTTGCTCTTTGACAGGCCTACAGTCTCTTTGTTCCTCATCACACTCCATAACCCAACTGACGGCCATGACTCATTTTGTCACTCATCTCCCACACAAAGGCTGTCCTTGCCTTTCTGCCCTGTCAACTGACTCGCTCTAAATCTTTCCGTAAAGATGGGAATAGCGCCCAGGCTTTCCTCGCAGAATGGATTTGAAATTAGGTAGATAACCCCTGGAGCGCTTACTCTTTCTGCCATGCCTTGCACACTTGTCACGACCTGCAGGTGTCCTCATCCCCCTCACTCGTTCCCCCACTCGGCCTGTGATGTGACAGGAACAGAGCATACTGGTTCTTTGCAAATTGCAGTATGTAAAAAAACGCTGAGGCCAGAAGAACAGTGGGGTTTATCTGCTCGCAGATCTGCAGATGAGCTGACTGATCTAAAGCAAGCAGGGCTCGGGGCAAAATGAGATTTCTAATCCTAAACAAATTCTGAGGCAAGGCGGAACAGAAGACCAGAGCTCCCTTATTTACATAGGCTGGTATCACAAACACAAAGTGACAGGGAGGCAATCCAGGCAGGCAAAATGTCAACCTTGTTTGAGTGACCTCATTATGTAGATTAATACTGACATAACTTGCCATTTAGACAGGATCGTGTAATCCTGGAGGTTAAGATTATTTGAGTATCAATAGCTTGTGAATGGGCATAGGCCCGTTCACAGATTCATTAGGCTGACCAAATAGAGGAGTGAGAATTTGTTTTGGGATGCCTGAAAGCACTGCTGAAATGTCACTTTAGCTGTCACTAAGATTTGATCTGTTTCAGGGTAGCAGTGTGCTGACATACAGTACATAAGCCACATAAATTCCTCTTGCAGTTGTGGAATCAAAAGCCCTATCCATGTTACGTATGTGTACTGTTTATACATTTCCACGTGCAGTTTATTCAGTCATTGTTCCTCAGTAATCTGTAAGACCATCCTCTCCACGGTTTTCCCATCTTGATTAGAAAACACACAATATAATTGTGGTTATTCACTTGTAATTATTCATCTGCCATTAAATTGTAAACCTCTACACTTAAACTCATTGCGAGTATCCACGTGTATCCATCCACTGAGAACAATTTGGAAACATGTCTAATTCAGTTTTTAGAGCTACATTAATTACAAGAAAGAAAGAAAAATAAATCTGATAGATACCAAATGAATTAGGCCTGGGTGAGTGAAAGTAGCGAATGCTGCAGGAGCAACTGGGTAATCGAAGATGGTCTTAAATCATCAGTTGTTCTACAATACCCCAACGGCAAGCCCAATGAAAGACTATTGCAAATTAAAAAATGACCATCATTTATTGGTCACCGCTTGAAGCTAGCTGCCAGAGCAGAAGCCCGATAGCTGTTCCCAGGCTTGTTCATGCCCATGTCCTTGCCATGCCAAGATTAACAGCTCTGGCTTTTCTTATGAAAACAAAATTACTGGGGGAACACCACAGATGTCTCTTTAAAAAAAAAAAAAACAGAAGATTGATGTGAAGACCCTGACTATAAATAACAAGTGGGAAGTACTTCATTTTTTATTTCAGTTCAAGCACTATTTAAATAAAGAAAATGTTCCTCTGGCTCTTGAAACATTGGTCCATACAATGTTCCACCATGACAACAGGTAATGGGGACTTACACCTGCTCCCCCCAAATAGTTTTTTTTTCCTCTACTCTTACTTGTTCAATGCAACCTATTTTTACAAAGTCATTGCTTAACTCGCACACAATGTTCAAATTAAGCTACATTTGACCTTCCACATAGCTGATCTAACCTATCTACTTATCTCTTATTTTTTATTTATCTTTACTTACTTATCTTTTGTCAGACATACTTTGCAGATTAAGATTTACTTCTGCAGATTAAGATTTACAAAACAAACTTTTTAAATATGATGTTTCATGTGAATTTTTAAAAAGTATATTCCTACATTACAACTGTATGATAGAGTAGTCACACATGACCGTAGATTAACTTTCTGTTGATCGATCGGGTAATCATTTCAGATCTAATTTCCATTAAAAATATTTTGAACAAGACTTTTTAGATGTAGCAGTACTTTTCCATTGTGGCGTTGCTACTCTGAGTAAATTATTTAGATAATTTATCCACTGAACCACTGAAAAGAAAAGAAATATAATGACTACTAAACAAAAAGGCTGTGTGACTCTTTGGGTAAATGTATCTTAATAACCTATCCATTCCCCATTTTGTGTGTGACACAGTGCTGAAACAAATGGCTCAACATTATCCAACACAACATATGCAGTTGGCCGTTTGAAAACCAAACTCCCTTTTGTTTAGTGAAACCGCTTTCTTAGCAGAGATCAACACTCCAGTTCAGCTGACTCAACCTCATGACCCGCAAAAAAAAACAGCCACTTTTCATCTACATGGAGGGGAGTCAGCTGGCACATTTTCCAGACCATGATAGCTTGGCACAGGCTGCGGGAGCTTCACACACACACTTGGTGGAGCTGGCATCAGTTTCCCCCTGTAAAGCTATGTAAAGGTCCAGCCGTGACGCAAGGCAGAGTATTTTGGAATGAAGTGTGTGGGTTCCCAGAGAGTGACTGGAGATAATTTTAACTGAATGAACACGATTCCTTCCTATTCCAGCATTCCAGTGGGGAAGTTATTTTTGGGCGATACCACACAGTTGGAAGAAACAGGAAATTAAACATCTGACACGGTATGAGGTCCTGCAGCCAGGGATAGGTGCTAAAGCATGTGTATACCACAAAGAGTCACAGTCAAGCTCTTGGTTGGAGAACAGGTCTAATTTTGTGGGTGTAATATTGTTCCCCACTTCTTATAACAGACAAGTTCCACAGCTTCTGACATGTCAAAGTCTTCCAAAGCAGTCACTGATCGTACGATCGCATTACAAACATCCTAGAATAATGTAATAAGGGGACTACTGTGCATGTCTGGTTTATTTCTACTAAGGAATTAGATGTGTTTTTGCATTTTCTGCACGCAGGGATACATAACCGGGTTAAAGAATCAATGCGCCAGAAAAAAAATAGATTCAGTTGGCTCAGGAACACACTGCACATTGCAAATATAGATGGACACTTTTTTTTCATATCTTCTTCAGCACAGAGACTCATCACATGATCAACACCTTCCTGGGCGTATTGCCATGTCCTAGATTTACACAGCACACCTTGCACATTTCACACATGCACTCAGAGCAAAAGGACAAAAAAAATGAATAATGCGATCATTCCTATAAAAAGAAGCAAACAGAGTTTTGTCTGTGGTTCACAAGCTACCCGTTTACGGGTTTCCTATTGCAATGCTTTGTGCGGACATTGCATTTTCTCTGTTCCTGGGTTTCGTGTAAAACGATCCTGGCACACAACTGTTCCGGACCTTCTCGAGTGATCCATTACTCAGCCATGCCAACTGCACCCTTTTTCGTCTTCCAACTTTGGCAGCTTGTAGAACAGGCACACAATCAGAAATTTCATCCCGGGTGCTTCTTGCAGCGCATGTTTTCATTGCAAATGACTGAATTTCTTCTGAGTGCACATATGCTTACACATGCCCCTTTAAAACTCTTAAGTCTCCATTTCAGTATTAAAGCATGTTGGCAGTAACAGTGGCCTGTGTATATCACACCTGCAAGCAAAACAGGTCATTTCACCATGTGAATTTATTCTAATTTATTTAGCCCCAGGCTTTGTAGAACTAAGCCAATGGAGAGTCTGATTGTATTCAGACAAGGACAAATGTGCACACTGCATTCATTGAAGCTCATGCAATAATTAGCTCCCGTCAGGCCCAAGAAAAGTTAACGGTTGAGTAGTTGACACATTAAAGTTATAAGGAGGAAGAAAAAAGAGAAGATGCGGGCCAAGTGTGAATCATCACACAGCGGAATGTAGTGCAATAGTCTCCAGCCTCTGGTGTAAAGGTGACATAAGGTGATGAGTGCTGGGGTGGGTTGTAGAAAATGGTTGAAGTAAGGCTAACCTAGCTGACTTTTTCCTCAGGGTGTGCGTGTGTGCGTGTGTGTGTGTGTGTGTATGTGTGGCAAGGCTCGGTGCTCCACGGCTCGTTCTCCTAATCGTGCGGAAACTCAGACTACTTACAGGAGCAATGAGGGAGGTAATGAGAAAGTAATTTTAACTAATTTCAGCTAGCTCCGCTTCCATTCTGTATGACTGTGTGTGCCGTCTGCATCATTACGGGCAACATCTGCAACAACTCGCCATGCGTACGCCACCAAGAAGGAGGGGGATGTCAAAGTAAGGCAGTGGGGGGGAGAAGTACATGAGAAAAACGACAAGCTGGTGACTGAGTTTTGATGTGAAAACAACGTGTTGAAAACAAAGCCTTCCAATCCTCCATGCTCATACTGCCTCCTGTTGTTAGGATTCTTCCTCATCAAGGTGGTTGTGGTCTGAGACAATGAAACCCTCTGTCTAGATGGTTTTTTTTTCTCTCCCAACAAGTTTGTCGCCAAGCAGCTGCCGCTAATCTCTGTTAGCAGAGCCCCACTAAACAGCTGACTACAGCCTTTAATCTGGTCCCACCACAATCATTACCTCTGGAGCCAGGAAGGGGGTGCCTAACACAATTGCAGAAGAGTAAACAAATGAAACCAGATTTGTGTCCATTTGTCTGTCATTCCTCTGGCTTTCATGTAATCTCATTTGAATATTTGTTAAGGAGCCAAAGTCGCTATCATTTCATCAGGCTGTCTTATGCATGCTCCACGGCTCGGCCGTGTGTTTGCCCAGTCTGTCTGACTTGAGATCTTTTTGTTAGCTTTGAAAAAAAAACACCATGTACCGGACTAATTTAGTTTTATTCCACCTTTGACCTCTAGGAGATCCAAGCTGGACCTACGCACTTTCTTCAACATAGTTCAACCTCATCAAGCCATCTGTGGCCCATGTAGCTGCCATAGCAGGCCCCGGGTTGACATACACTCTTGGTTTCTTTATCATTTTCATGTCATGCTTGCCCGTCAAACTAACACACTGAGGCGGATTTGTCTTTTTGAAACACGGCTCCACATGTCACCAACCGACAAGCACATCATAGAGCATGCTTCTGCAGTGAAGGCATTTTGCTTTTCTTGAATCACAAGTCTCTGGCTTGGTCCCAGTGCTTGTATGAAAGTCTTGTGATTCGACTCCTCCGCCATGAGCACATGAGGGAACAGGTGCCCGTGAAATTAAAGTGTGGAAGAAAATGCAGAGAGGCCCCTGCGCTACAGACCGCAGATTATCTCTATATGGCATGAGGGCCACTGGAGAGCTGAGGCAGCCCCCTGTGAGGAGCCCACAGGGAATATGTTACCAGCAACTTGACAATGACATCTGGACATTTTGTTCTTTGCTCCTCTGAGGGGAAAAACTGGACTTGTTTGGTGATCACAGGGGTTTTGATGCTTGCTGTGTTATCAGAAGATGCAGTGCTTTGCCATTATTGTGCCCCTGTGCTTATTATAGATTCCATTAAGATGGCAGTTAAATTGGATGTCCCCATCAGCTCTGGAGCATGTTGTTTGTTTTAGAGAATGAGATGCTGAGTCATAGAAGTATTATTAAGTCTTCCAGGAGATAACAGATTAAAGTGACAAAGTGAGCTGCTATCTTTTTTTCTGTGACCAGCTTTATTAAGAAAATGAGAAATCAAAACATTGTTAAGCTACAATCCATATTTAAGATAAATTAGTGTTATTCAATTATTTTTTTTGTTAAGTGGAAATGTCACAAAGCTCAAAAACATCAACGACTTGAATATGTGATGGCAAGTTACACAGCAGAGCAATGCAACTGATAACAGACAGCAGACTGACACAGACAGTACTTTGATTGGGGACATGAGCACATTCGTTTTGTCACACTAACAGCTTAAATCAGTCCTCATAGATAAGTTTAGATAAATTACACTTAGTTATAGTTACTTTTTAAGCTATAATTAATATTTATACTAACAAACAAACAATCAAATAACTACTTGTATGTTGAAAGCAATTTGCATTTAGTGACACCCACAGATAATTATCCCCCAACTCTGCAGTTCTCTTTATCTCTCCAGTGTTTCAGTAACTTTCAGTGTCAGGATCAAGATACATCTGTGACACAAAATCCCCCCAAAAAATGAAAATGAAAAAAAAAAAAAAAAAAGCACGTACAGCATCTACTTAGAGCCGCTAATGGTAATAATATGTGCATTCCCAAAACAAAACAAAATAGATTTTCTTTACCCTTTAAAATCATTTAAAAATGCAAAATCTCACCAAAGTTTAAAAATCAAGGTCATAACTGGTTACGTGGTTACATGTAAGGAAACAAATAGTATAGTATACTAATGGCAGGCACAGACAGTCTCATATACACGCACACCTGATAAATTCCTATGACCTCTCACCTATGATGAATATAAGATCCAATAAAGGGAATTCCAGATATTTCTTTATTGCTTTGAAATTAATACCAAACTAAAAGTAAAAAAAAAAAAAAAAAAAAAAACTGCACAATCCTCAAAAGGTGACAGTTCAACTGATGAGGAGCAAAAACTAGTTCTTGTGTAATTTTCTTTAACATACAGTATATTTCTTCCCATGAAGCCCAACAATAACTCCAAGCACACAGTAATCGAGTTGAACTCCCAATCTGTTTTTTTCACAGCAGCCACTTTGGGCTTTTAAGACATTTTCCTTGCATGGCTGAGGAAGGAGCACATTGTAAATGAAAGCTTAGCGCGATTGGGTTACATTATTGTGAGGTTCCCCTCTCAGCTTAGGCTGATTTGTGAGCCCGTTCAGCGATGTTTCCGGCACACTCCCTTTGTAATAGATTCACTAGGCCTTGAATTGTTGTGCAGTAGAGGCAGTTCAATTAATACAGCACCACCATAAAATAACTATTGAAATGACAAACGGGTAAATGAATAAGCATTTGCCTCTGCAGGCGCGGGGAAGAATGTGTGTCTGCTGAAATTTATGCCGGCAAATCAAGCGCTTTTGGGGACGATGATGCAGTCAACTAAATATATCCTGCTGTCGCACACAAGAAGGGAGAGGTAAAAGATGGACCCGTTATCTCTCACACCATCGACTGATGATGGCATATTTGAATATTTACAGCTGCATCTTAGGTAGCTAGAATGATCTCCCATCATTAGGCTCGGCCCTTCAGTGCAGCATAAAGATGCATCACAGATAGCAGTAAATGCAAGAAAGAAAAAAAGGTTAGCATGCTTTGTGCTCAACTAACACACACACACACACACACACACACACACACACACACACACACACACACACACACACACACACACACACACACACACACACACACACACACACACACACACACACACACACACACACACACACACACACACACACACACACACACACACACACACACACACAGAAAAGAAGGGCTTCAAGGTGCCAAATGCACCAAGTTAGTGGGGTAGAGAACACCTTCTCACTGTTGTCAGTATAGTTGTCAATATTAATTTCCAGCAGCATTGACAAAATCAGCCAGGATAAATATGCATGAAGGCTGAAGGAGGGAGAGTAAGAACTCCTGGTTTTAGTCAACGAGCCCACAGTGTTCACTGCATGCTAATTAAACACTCAAGTGCAGGATAAAGTCATGTCTGACAACTGCGGGGTGAATTTTTAATTTACACTTTTGCATCCAGGAGGTTGTCTGGTATAAGTCATCATGGCTGCTGTTTTTAACTCGCTGTAATTGGACTTAGATGTTTTTGACTATCCAAAGCTGGTTATTTTTGGTGTTGCATGTCGCCCCTGGTTGTAAGTATATTTGGCTGTGGTTGTCTTCTGACATTTCCCAGCAAGACTTAACTTTGACTTAATGGCTATCATGTACAGGGCTAGATATTGCCCAAAAAATAAAAGATGCAAATTCAAAAATGGAAATTATCTAGTTTAAGGTGAGTTAATCCCGGCATCAGTTTTAAGAATAAGATTAAATCGCATATACATTTCCCATTCAGTGATGGCTTGCAGGAAAATGGATGGTGTCCAGAGTGTAGTTCATATGGGTTTCAATTAGCAGTGTCTAAGTGAATTAAGAGGTTTAAAGCCATTGCTGTTCTAGTGGTGGTATTAACCTGGTGCTTCTCATTAGCCACCCCTGGCTGATAAAGAGAGTAAGGGGAGCAGCGGTGCAGATAGACACCTCTTGCTGACAACGGGTGACAGAGTGGATCACACTGCCTCATGAATAGTAATGGCCGCCAACATGTCCCGCTCTCCCCCGCGTGAGGAGTGACGGATTCTTGTGTCAACAGGGCCCATGGCGAGGGAAAAAGGACTGACAACTGACTGAGCCATTCTGGAGGGAGGAAGAATGGAGAGGAGAGAGAGAAAAAAAAAATCTAGTCCTGACATGAAGACTGCGTCATAAGATTGTTTGTCTGTCAGAACTGCCTTCATTGCCTCCCTGAGATTGAGTAAATAAACACTGTTTGCAGGAAAAGGAAGTGAGACTGGATTGTTACCCAGTGCCCTTTGGGTGCGCAGAGAGGCGCTGGCACGTCTCAATAAATCAGGCTGAGCAGCCACTCTTAATGCACTCCCCAAACTATCGATAAGGGAAAGGAGAGGCCAACGCTGCTTTTCAGAGGAGTGATGTCACTGATAAGCTGGGGGGCAGACACTCTTCCTGACTGAACAGGTCTTGGTCAATCAATAGCAGCACAATGCCTCGCGTGGCTAATGCACAGTTGAGTAGAATGTCAAATAAGCAGAAGAAGACAGAGTTGAACAAAGACAAACTTTCTAATGGAGCCAGAAGTGGCAACGCAAGTTGAGATGTCCAGTGCTTTAGACAGGAACCACAAAAAGCCCTTCTGAGCAGAACAGTTCACACTACAGCCACGTCCACAGCATTGAAACAGGGATGGTGTGGAATTGCACCTCTGCTCCCAATTGTCTGGGTGGAGCTTTTTTTTTGTATCAAAATCTTTAGTTTTTTTGTCATTTCCTACCAGGGGGTGGAGCAGGGAGCTGTTGACTGAAATCTGAGCACAGCTGGGCACAGACTTTTCATTTGCTCCTTGTTAGGGCTGGGCGATATGGACCAAAAGTCATATCCCAATATATTTTGGCTGAATATCGATATACGATATATATCCCGATATTTTTTTCCGCAACTGTTCAGTCAAAGCCAAATATGACATGTCACATGTAGTTTCATAGAAACCGGCTATTTCAGTGAACAGTTGCAAAATCAAATGAATAATTAATAAACAGGTTTCTTCACCTGGTTCAATGCTCAGCTGTTCAAATAACAATAAAATGTGAACATAAATACTGTATAACAACAGGAGTACTTTTTTGAAATCAAAGCTCCATAAGGTTTGTTTTAGTTTTTTTAGTAATTGTTAAATTTTTCTTCTACACATTTTCAGCGCTTATTTCTACGTCCTATATTTTCTGATATAGGGCTGGGCGATATAGAGAAAATCAGATATCATGATATTCTTGACCAAATACCTTGATATTGATATTGCGGCGATATATTCTAGAGTTGACAGTTGGTGCTCTCGCAAAATATCTTCACACTTAGATTTTAGATAAATAATCATTAATAATAGAACAGCTAGAACAGTCTGGTAAGTTCAGTAAAGTACATCACTTCACTGTAATGCAGCCTTTATAACCAGGAAAAGACACTTATGTCATATCACGATATTACGATATCCAAAATCTAAGACGATATCTAGTCTCATATCACGATATCGATATAATATCGATATATCGCCCAGCCCTACTCCTTGTGAACTCCCCTGGCCCTGGACAGAGTTTAGAACTAGTTGGTACAAAAAAGGTTATAGGTTGTACAGGCAGTCACTAATCGAATTTTTCCATAGAGGCCAATTACGGAAAACTCATGTGCAATATGTCTTGGACCTTTTAACACAGCAGAGCATGACATGTTTTATAACCACTCAATCCATAGTCCTTCATCCTATTTTAAGCTACTCTACTTTCCACACTGCTGTCATGTTAATTTCTCATACCAAGGACAAAATTATCTTCATGGACCTGGCTTGTAACTCCCATAATCACATTTAGCAGGCTGCATATCTCCACCAGTGGAAGCTGTTTCACTGTGCCACCTGTAGGAAAGCAAAGCAGCAGCAGCACAAGTTTAGAGCAGTCACCTCCTACACAATGGCGGAGCCAGGGCGTGGCAAGGGGTGGCCATGGCCACCCCAAGCACCACATCACAGCCGTTAATATTTTTCCCAGTGCTGAACCTTTCCTGCACTGCCACTACACTGTCAGACACTTTAGCTGCACGCACATCCCGTCTTTGAATGCAGCGCGCACAGGGCAACACAAATCAGTGCCTGCTCGAGATGTGACACAAGTCTAACGAAAGTTAGGAAACCAAACCAAAACAGATAAGGTATGATATCAGAATGGATGTTGTTGTTGTCGTCTTCTAGTAGCTATGACTATCGCACCCGTTAGAAGCAAGCTAACTCAGCTTTTTTTATACATCATACAAAACAGTCAGATAAGTTATCTTCTGTAAGTAGACTGTTCATTAAACACAAGGCACTAAAACGATGTATAGTTAGGGGAAAGAGACTAGTATCCTAGTATGGGTTTGTTTTTAATGTTAAATAACCCAGCCAAAAAGTTACAGTTAACGCATTCTAAGCTCTACTAAAGATAGTCATTTGCTGCATGATTTAACCAGTTGCTATAAACCGATTAGAATGAAAAAAAAAAAAATCGTAATTTACATAATATAGGAAGAGTGGCAAGAAGAAGTCTGCTGAGGAGAGATGGAGAAAGAACAGGCAGATGCAGAGGGCGAGAAAGAGGAATCCCCAGAGAGCAGTGGCTTAAGTGGACCTCTAGGTATATAGACTCTCACATATACACTTGGCTAAGAGCTCATCTTCTTTGCAACGGTCTACAAAGTGCGTGTTTCATACAGATTAAGTTGAAAGTGAATTTTAAAACAATTTAAAACATAATGGCAATTCAGACTGATTATCAGGCTATAGATGTCTAAATTGTAGCAGGCATTACCTTGTCTGTAGATAGCGTAGCATAAACTGTTTTTACTTTGCTTGTTAACAGGTAGGCCTGGTTTCAGGTGCTTTGCAGCAATTACACTGCCTATCCTTGGTCAGTTTGAAAGGTCTTTATGAACTTAGTACACTGCTAACAGTAAGAGTTGTGCGACAACTCTTGACTCAAAAAACCCAAAGATTTAGTTGGTCTACGGTTGAATTAACTTACATTGTATGTAACGTACATGGTATTTGTCACAAATGTAAATCTAAATGTAGTCAATATGTCACAATGTAAAGGACTAGGCTATTTGAAGACATTGCTGGGGAAACCTTGTCCAGGGCCCAAGAAGATACCATGTTGACAGATATTCCACATCTTGCTCTAACTGCCAGGGTTGTCACATCCAAAAAGATCTCTTTTGTGAAAGAAAGTAATATTGGATCTCCTTCCCTCTAGATTTTTCTTATCACACACAAAATGTGCAGCGAGGCTGACAGGTCATGGTGCTGTTTGTCAGACAGCCCTCAAATGGAATGGATTTTTTTTCCTGATTAAACAGAAATGAACTATATTTTCAGGCTATTTGTTGTCACAAATTCATCCATTCTTCACATGGATTTGTTATGTGCCAGTTGTCAAGGCTTACTGGTGGTGGCAGAATGTTTTCATGTCTTAAATTAATGATAATGTGCACTGCAACAGCTAAAAAACATTTGTTAAATAAAATAGTTAAAGAACTGTGGCCATTGAGCAATACTCTTATATAAAGCTTGTGACAAACTGCACTGAAGCACGCTCCATTAGATAATCTTTGACTCAATTTGTTTCTATATTTATGTTTCTAGTCATTTCAGTCAGCAAAATGGAAGGAAAATGTTCCTTTGAATTTGATGTTCACAGCAGAAAAATGAGGAGATGCTAATCTAAAATCTTAAAGGACCATATTAAAAGCAATGGAAAGACATTTACTCGGCAATATAATTCATCATATGCCATTAATGTTGGATTTTTCTATTATTTCCGCATTAATGTGATCACCGCACCCAGGCAAGTGCCTCACAGCAGTTGATCGTAGGTGTTTGTATACAAATTGAAGACTCTCTCTGTGTGTGTGTGTGTGTGTGTGTGTGTGTGTGTGTGTGTGTGTGTGTGTGTGAAGGATGGGGGGGGACGGGGGAGCATTGTAAATTCTGAAAAGCTGAGCATGATTTCCGGCATCAATTATTCAAATGTACAGCCTGTTTCGGTAATAGCTGTTCTATTGTCCGCTAAACGTCCCATATCACCACTGAGTCGACATGGAAGAAGACCGAGTGCATACTCGACAGAAAATGATGGGATGGGGTTTTCTTCGGCACCATTCTTGGGCATTTTTTAAGGCGGTGTGATTTACATTACACCGATAATTTGAATGAAATCAAATTAAGGTAACATAGGTAGGTAACATTTGCTTATTAGCACTAAACAAAAAGTACAGATGAGGCTGATGGGAACGTCATTTGTTTTGCAGGAATTTAATCATAAACTAAATTATTGAACGAATTAAAAATATTAACTTATGATGAAAATTACCCAACTGATATCTCCACACTTCAAAGGCCGAGTGTGTGCATTATTGAATTTGGGTTGTAAATGTCAATGTTTGGTTGTAAATATAATTAGCTTATGTTCTGGAGATATAATCCATGAAGGAGTGAGAGTAAAACAATCATAATGCCAGAATCAATTGTCACAGGGACTCGACAGCATCAATCCTCAGTTGTTCCATATAATTATATTTACTCAATCACTGCTGCAATCACTTTTAATCTAGTTTTTTTGTCACCCACTTTGTTTTGCAGTTGAATTTTGGCCGTCGATAGTCAACAGTCCCATCATTTATTGTCTGGTTTACAGCAAACATAGAGGTTGATGTTCTTTTCAGGGGGGGGGGTTTACTCTTCTCTGGGAGCTGGACAGCTCCTGGTTAAGGAATCAATTTGACTGGACAGCCTTACAAATTGCATAAAGAGACAAAGTTGTCCTTGGAGTGCGCCACAATTGATTGATGGCTCAACACACTTGCGCCGTAAATCCTCCCGACAGAACGGAGACAAGTCAGTCGCTTGCTTCTCCTCCCCACCCTCCTGTGCTATTTACTTACCTTCCCTATCTTCCCTCATTCTGCCTCTTCTCACACAAAATGTCATATGATTTAAATTTATTCAAAACAAAGTAAAATTTCTTTCAACCTTTATGTTTTGCTAGAAATTGTGCAAACGTGCATCGGCAACACAAATGTGCTTATCAGACACTTTATATGTAAATTTGCAGTTAGAATTGAATGACAGTGAGTTTATGTTGTGAGGCTGTTACAAAATTAAAAAAGCCATCCTGTGTAGACTAGACGAAGCTGAATCCAACAGTGTTCCCTTTTATTTAATCAGCTCTGTCGCCATCCTGCACGATATCAATGTTCTTGTGATGTGAAAAACAAGGCATCGGCAAGCACACAGTTTAAAGCCCAAAGTTAACAGCACTTGGGAGATAAAACAATTTCTCTTGGGGGGGGGTTATGCTGTGCTAGGGATATCACAGTTTTCCCTGGGGAGGCCGCACCACTGTTTGTTTCTGGAGAAAAACACTACAGGCATCTTTTTAAAGAACCCCCACTAATCAGAAGTGATCCGTTCACATGTGCTATCCACCGAAGGACTGGAGAAAAAAATAAATAAGTGCTGCAGGCCAGTCACAGACACAAGACAACAATGTTGGAAATAAACATCCAGTAAGGGAAAATGGGTTGAAATATTAACTTGCATAAAGACTGTCTATATTAAATTAATGTGTGCATGCATGTGTGTACAGCAGTGTAAAAATACTTGTTCTGCAAACTTGCTTGAGCAGAATTTAACGCAGGTGAAATGGAGAAGATGGCCCAAAGAAGAAATAAAAAACAACTCCAAAATAATCCAGCAGCACTAAAAAAGAAAAAAAGATATTTAACCGTTGCACGAGCAGGCAAACACTCTCCCTACCTAATGAACACACTGAGCCTGGATGATACTATAGCACCTGGGGTTTGTGTGAGCAAGTTGGTGGGTAAGTAAGTGAGTGTATACTGTAGTTGGTTTGTTTTTATTATTGGAGTATGTTCATGTTGGTGCAAGCAGGTAGAAAAACTGAAAGAGCAATCTGTTCAGGATTCAAATGAATGCTACCATTCCCCCTACCACTGTTACTAGACAGAGTAAGGAATGTGGAGAGTTAAAGTCTATACTAATAATAATTTATACTTTATTAATCCCGCAGGTCTGAATTACACACACATGCTCAGTACCTATACATGCACTAATGGAGAGATGTCAGAGTGAGGTGGCTACCCATGGAAAGGCGCCCAGAGCAGTTGGGGGTTTGGTGCCTTGCTCAAAAGCACCTTGGCAGTGCCCAGGAGGTGTACTTGCACCTCTCCAGCTACCAGTCCACCACCATACTTTGGTCTGTATGGGGACTTGAACCAGCAACCCTCCAGTTCCCAACCCAACTCCCTACTGACTGAGCTACTAGACACTCAAGGGGGGGGAGGTATATTAGAATCCTTCTGTTGTATGCATGTTAGTGTCCTCCCGATTTTCATACCGTAACCGATAGATATAAATATAATAAGCAGCCTGTTGCCCTGAATAGCTGGAGAGCAAAAGAGGCGGAGGGAGGACAGAGGAAAATTAACAGCGATCAGCCGCGCTTGTAGCATTTTAAACTACCACAACATTCTCATAATTAGGTCCTCTCTCTAGGAATCACCAGGAATTTATTTTATTACGACAAAAGCCTTCTACACTCTCCATCCCATTCTCATAATTAAAATACAGCCGCTGCTGCTGGTTACATAAAGATGCAGTATGCACCATATTCTCTGTCACTTTAATGAGAGCAATAAATGCTATGCTAGCTTTGGCTATTTATAAATTGTATGGCACAAATTGTGGCATAAAAGGGCAAAAATCAGATGAATGACAGACGAAGGACAGCTGCAGCATCGTCCCTCCATTAAATGCAGCAAATGGCCAACTGTGGCCCGGGCAGTTAATTAGCCAGAGAGGGCCTAATCAGAGTTTTGGAGCTGTGGTCCTCCCCAGGTAACACACTAATAGGAGAAGCTTGTGGAGACACAGATGGAGTAAAGGGTGTGAAAGCAGGGTAACTATTAGCTTTGGGCTTCTGGCATGAGTATCCTACAGTAACCTGCTTTGACCCGTGTGTAAAAAAGGTAAGTTGTGAAATTGGCCAGTTTGAGATATTACAATATATTTTTAATTATTATGTTTTGTATGAGGCAGTGGTTCCCAAACTGGGGGTCAGGATAAATCGGAGAAGTTGTCAGATGATTAAAGATGACCTGTGGATATTCCTTATATACAAACAGTTATGTTTACAATCAGTATTTCTCACCAAATATTATTTTTATTAACAGGCAACAACTGTCGTTGTCGTTGAGCGGAGTAGTGTGAAACCGGAAGCAGGAATGTGTACCACGTAGTCCGTGCGCTCGTCACCTACACACTCATGCATGTTCACGATTGTAAAAACATTGCTCCAAATCATTGTTAGTAGTCTAAAACTCCACAGGGAACCTTTACCAAGACAGCAAAGAAGAAGAAAAATATTGCTGTTGCATAAAATGTTTATTAGAATATATTTCTTAAACATTTGGTTTGCAAATTTTTGGTTTTACCTCACAAAACATTTGTTAGAATAATTTCTATATTTTGATACATGTAAACAGAACAGCTACTTTAATTAGAAAATAAAAAAGGTAGCTGAAGTTTTTTGCTACTTCGGAAATAATTTAAGTGATTTAGAAAGGCCTTTTAATTTTCATGTTGAGGTTTTTTTTTTCCTCTTTTTTTTTTTAAATGTATCAAACTTTTATCAGACCCATTATGAAGAACAACAGCAGTCAAACCCACTCAACAGTGTCTAACTCAAATATAAAGTATCCAACAACAAACAAAGCAGAAATTCCACTCCCTATTGTACATCCTGCCAACCTGAACAAACTGGAACTTTGCTGCATATGGTCTGGGAGTTTGAATAGGTGCATTAGTTCTAGAATAAAACAACATGAATATTATATTATATGATGTTATAGGATGTCTAATTCCTACTGACCAGACTGTTTTGTTACTTAATGATGACTCTAAATTACATCTGCTTGGGAGACAAAGGAAAATGTGGCTTAACTGCAACCAAAAAAATGATAGCTCAACGCTGGCTCCCCTCCCCCCACTCGCTTTGTATAAAACAGTGGTTGGCATATTTTCTAGACATAGTTATGCTTGAGCTCTCTATAGCAAGGATTAACAAAGCCAAATCATCAACGATCAGCCTATGGGAAAGCGCAGCAGCACAACTATCAGACCTAATGGCCTCAGCATCACAAGAACTAGAGGAGAGTGACTAGGCAAGGTGTGGTTTGTTTGTTTGGTTTGTTTTCCTTGAGACCGCAGAGGGTGGGGGGCGGGAGAGGGTTTTTGTTTTTGTGTAATTTGTGTTTTTCTGTTTTGTAAACCATTTGACACTAACTGTCATACATTGTGGAATGTATTCTGTATGTCTGAATGATATAAATGGTGCTAATAAAAAAAATGTATCACAAAATATAAAGAAGAATTTTCTGCTACATCACATTGGTTGAACTGCTCACAAATTATAGACCTAATGTAACGTGTGACAAAAGGGTCCAGAGTAGGCATTGCTTAGCAATAAATGGTCATAATCCAAAAAAGGTTGAAAATCTGCGGTATGAGACACTGCCGTGTGATTGAGTGACCGTAAATAAGATGGAAATCACCTGCCTCCCTCCTCAGGATACGTCCTTGCAGTTGAAGTCAACAGAGAGAAGCGAGCATCTCTGTGCGTCCTCTGTAAGTACAAGACAACAGTGGAGGAGCTCACACTGAAGCAAACATTCACGGAGATAAGACACACAAATGCCTTAAGCACCCTGAAGTTAACCAGAAAAGCTTTCTGTATACATATCAAATTCCCCCAAAATAGAATCCAGCCAGCTCCTGTTACGTCATCTTCCACACAATCAGTCAGCTAGCACATTCCACAGAGGAGAAAGTGTTAGAGAAGGAGGAAAAGATGAAGAGGAAAAGAGGGAAAGGCAAAAATAAAGTCAGGTTGTCCTGACTAATGATGTGATGCTGAATACAGGGAAGCTTTTTTCTAACAATTAAAGCGAAGGGGATTATTGATTTCCAATGGTGCTCTCGAGTGACTTGCTGGCTGTCACAATGAGGCCCGGGGTAAGGTGACCATGTCTCTGCTCAACGTGATAAACCTTGCATGTCATCAGGTAGGGAGGACACAGTGTCCCCCTTCCACCCCAACCTCTCTGCCTCACAGACTGCCGCTACAGCATTTATCATGGTGCGATGTGGAATTATGGAGCACTTCATTTAGTAATGAAGTCACCAAGGAGTTGGCAACTGCAGCCGGCACATACCAAAACAAGTAAGGGAGTCAAAGTTAGGAGCCTTTGAGTACAAACATTTTAAGTTCAGATGCTCATAAAGACACCAATTCTAAATGTGCAATATGAATTTTTTCCAGATGACACCTTGGCCAGCAAGGCAATCATGCAACTCAATGTGCGGCTTTACAGGCATCATGGGAAGCGGTGGCAACCTAGATGAGAGGTCAACTCCAGCCTTACTCCGGCGATAAACAACCATAAATCAGAAGACGAGCTGTCACTCGAGTAGATCCATCATGGGCCAACCCACGGCGCCTAACACAAATGCTTGTACCACGGCGAGGAAAATAGAGATAAGGCCCATGCAGATTGATTGGCTCTTTTAAATGAGTGGCAGTGGGGTTATGTTGATCGATTCCATGGATAATTGACTGATTCTGGTGTTGTTAGAAGTAGAGTAATGACTACATGTCAGCGCTGTGATCGGACACAGCCCACGGGTATCTGAAGTTATAGACATGGCTGAGAAAGAAAGTTGATACCATGAAAATAATTGTATTTACGTTTATGCTCTCTTTGGAAATCTCTTTGGACGGTGTTAAAAGGGTTTAGCAACCAGATCATGGCAAGAGCTCAAAACAATGTGCTTGCTGAAAACACAGCTATAGGAAGCCATCAAAAACATCAGTTTACAAAATCCACAAAATACAAGACAGTCCATACTAAAATTATCTTGTTTGCCAAGCTAAATTGTGGTGTATTTATATGGAGTCCCAGCTGAAATGCATGCTGCATATGAATATCATTTTTTATTGTCTTGGAATAAAAGTTGATTGGAGTTTTTATGGTTGAGAATTCAGCCAAATGGAGAGGCTTCTCATCTAATATTCCTACACCTCCGCGGGAAAGTCGCCATTCTCAAGTCTAGACCAATCAATGAATTACCTTGTTACTCAGGCATTAAAAGGCATAGCCAAGGAGGAGTAGTAGTATGCATTTGGAAACCTTCCCGGTTTGTGACAGAAATTCACAGCTGTTCAGAATTGTCAGTTGGCATCAGGAATATGAAAAGCAGAAAACCGCAAATTCAAGATTATGAGTTTTCTATAGATCTGTGAAAAGATAAAAGGATAGAAAAAGGTCCAGAAAATGCCACTTCACTTCTAAATGAAGGACCCCTCCCTTTTGGTGAGATTCAGCCAGCTTTATTATGCAAAGAGGTGGCCACAGAGTAGAGGAAAGGACACTGATGCATAGAATGCAAAACGACTTTTAATTATTCTTGGGAAAAGAGCACAAGCCCTTGGCTTGTTTACCACTTTACCGGAAACAGCTTATGATTGCTTTGTAATTATCTCCTTGATAATGTAAAATTTACCCCCCACCTCCTTTCCGTCCACTCCTTTCCATAGAACACCAAACAAAAGTGATCAAGCACTCATCATTTAGCCCAAATGTTTTAACTTTTATTTGGAGGAGGTGGAGGGAGGGCTAATAGATTATGGGTAATGAAGCAGCTCCAGCAGTAACACAAATAGGACTTGTTGTGAAAGACACAGGCTAAGGCACGGCATTGCTGTGATAATCAGTCTCTCTTTTGTCTCATGATAAGCTAAGAGCCTAACCTTCACCCAAAGAGCACATCATTTCCCCTATGTGAGACTTAATGAGACATTAGCCATACTAACAAATGGTGGACGAGAAAATGAAAGTGACTTTCCAGGTAAAGGCCGTTTGCCTGACCATAATCAGTCCCCGAGTGCAGCTAAAAGATGGAAACAACTCTGAGTCTCCGTCTCAACAGCTTGCTGTGGCTTTTATGACGGGCCTCCCAGGGCCCATCGAATGGCATGTAACATCTTAATATCCCTCAAAGAGAACAGGTAATCTGCTTTTGTTGTCGCCTAGTTTGCTGTGATATAGACAATGCAGGTGGCCCTATTTTGGCTTGTAATTCGGTTTATGTGTAAGACTGAACTCAAAAACAATTGCCTGTCAGCTTGGGCATGTATGTGAAAGCCTATGGTTTATATACAGCACTGAGGGTTATCTAATGCAGAAATAATTCAAATTTGTACTATAGTCTTAAAAAAAAAAAAAAAAAAAAAAAAAACAACAAGCACATATTTACCATGAAGCATGGAATTTGCAATGCATTTCATTCCTATTTAAGATCATATCAATATGCATCTGGCATTATTGAAACATTGAATTGTGCAAGTTTTCTTTTGTGCAGCTCAGAGTGGTTTGGAGATATGGGACCAAAGACACGGTGGTGGATAGATAAAGAAAGGAAGTGACGAGCCGGTGCGTGAAGGGGCCCTGTTCCCCCGCCGGGCCTCCCAGCTCAATTAGCTCAGCTCATCCCGGCTTTCTGCTGATGGGAAAAATCAGCAACACCCCACTGTACCATACAATCCAGGGAGTCTAGCCCGTTAGTGAGTGAATGAGTGAGTCAGTGTGCACATTATGTGCCTGTTCTCACATGCAGATTTTGCATTTGTGTATCCCAGTATGTGTGTGCGTGTGTGGTCTCATCTACGTTAAACTGGAGCCCCACAGTGCTCCGTTTCAAACACCTGAACCAATTAGGCTACACTTTAGGGTTTAGAAAGAAAAAGCCACTTACATTAATGTCATAAACAGTCATGCAAAACTTAAATTATAAGAGAAGTTTGTCTGGATTCACTTATTGAGATAAAAAAAAAAAAAAAAAAAAAAAGATGAACTGGAGAGAGACCAAGACCAAAAAGTCAGTGTTACGGATTATGAAACTCCCGCCAGAGACTGGAAAGGTTATACTGTATTTCCGACACTTTTCTGCCAACAACTCTAGGCTAAGAAAGAAACTTCTTCATGTCTAAATGTTTAACTGTCAGTCAGCACCAACAACAGAAAAAAAAAAAAAGATTTAAACTTTTTCTTTACTTCTGCAATCAAACTCTGAATCGTTCTGAGAACATTTAGTGTTGCCCATACTGTGAAGATACTGTAGGTGGTCTGCATGTAAAATGTAGTGCATAAATCATTGAGATGGCCCTGCGATGTGCTTTCAGGATGTCCTAAAGAAGGAAAAAAAAAAAGGAAGGAAGCAGGCCATTGCTGTATGACAGTGTATGGAGGCAGGGGCTGGGACCTTTTCAGAGATGCACATGCGTGTCTCAAAGGCAAAGTGAGACGGGAAAGAGCACTCAGTGTTGGGGGAAAAAAACCTGACTGAAATTGCTTGGCCAGCACATCTCAATGCCAAAATCTATTTAATCATGGAATAAGGAGGGTTCCAAAAAAAAGGCAGTGTAATATTCCTGCATCAAAAGTGCCCTGCCCCCCCCCGCGCCTTACTTGACATGTGACCTACAGACACTTTATGACACACAATACATTTAACTGACAACACCAGTCTCATCCACTGCTGTGACACTTTCTAGAAATGAGTACACCTCTCACACATTCCTTCAAATCTAGTCAAGAATGCTGCAGTGCGCCAAGTAACTAGCTAAACAAACAAAGTAAATACACCGATCATGCCGATGATAACATCCAAAGCGAAATGCAAGGATGAAGGTCAGTAATTGAGAGAAGGTGGTGAGATAGAGGCACGGTGTGGTTTGTTTTTCTCCTGGCAGGGGTCCATCTGGGCGCGTGCGGCGGGCTCCAGGGCGGTGTAGGAGCACGTCTGTGCAGAGGTTAAGAAAAGCAATTAATCCACAGCGGAGATAATCAAAAGGAACCTCCCCCTCCAGACACCTTGGTGGGGGAGGAAGAGAGAGAGAGAGAAAACGGAGAGACAGACAGAGAGGGAGATGGGAAAATACTTATTTACAGGCACTGTTGGCGCGATCAAAAGCACAGGGGTTCAGCTTTGCCACCGGGGCCCTCCGTTTCAGGTGGAATTGATAACACTTCAGATGTACAATTCAATGTTTGTGAGAGTACTTTTACCTCCCGGTGAGAAGGCAAGGATTTTTCACAGTCTAAGCTGCATTTCCTTTCATCTCAGATTTTGCAAGGTATCAACAGATTGTCAATGGTGAGGAAGACATTTTCCCACACATAATCAAAGAATGTAGTCTGGAGTGCCTTCACTCCCCGTGCTATGATGAGGATTCAGACAGCACAGTGCGAGAAAACAAGATTAATATCTCTGGAAACTAATATTGTGATTACATTAATTTATCTGTGAAACATGCTCCTCACAGAGACAGGATAAAGACTGAAGATGAAGCTGAAAGATATTCCGCCAAAAAGCATCAACACTATCTTTTTTTTCACTCTCAACTAATATATAATATTTGATGTAGTAAAAAAGCTTCTCCTGCTTAAAATCTTTACATTAGATTTAACTAATGACATGACTAATTTTATAGTTCCATGGGGAATCAAAGCGTGTTGCTCCCTCTGGTGGTTCACATATCCATTTAGAATTAAAATAAAGTTTAATTTGGGTACATCCATGTTTATGATGTGGTCACCCAACTTCCTTTAGTCTCTGCTAAGAGACCCTGCCATCTCCTATTCTTGGTGCTCCAACTGCATTGTTAAATCTTTCAAAATTACCATGGAGGCAGAACAGCTACAACTACGGCACGTCAGTATATAAATAAGTACCATGTTGCCGTTTAGATTTGTCCTTTTTACGTCTGTGTACATAGCGTATCATCATCAAAATCTTGCAGCAAAAACTGGCAGACGGTTAGCAGGTCAGCGGTGAGTAAGCTGCACTTTCACAAAGTCTTGATTAGATAATTACCCATCCATATCTTAGCAATATGTTGCAAGGGAACAACACACTTCTCATTAAACTGCAAGACAGGCCCTGCTCCTGTGGGTTGCTATCACAAGCAAGGTCTTCAGCAGGCTCACACACTTGTTGATTAAAAAAAAATAAAAAATTAAAAGATGTGCCAACATGGAAATTAGATACACTCTTTAGGGGGTAGTTGTAGAAGTTGGAGTAGTTCTAGGTAAACAGAGCAAGCAGTGTGTGCTAAGGAATGCTTAGCCAGCCGTGCCTCACTGTATTGGCATTATGCACACTGTAGAGCTGTACTATCTTTACCTTTATCAAATCGCCTGACAACGACACCAGACTGATACAGTATAAACATACAGACCTCTATACACATCTGACTGCTTGTTTGTAGCAGACATTTAGCTAGCAGCTTAATCCCTACAAAACACCAGTGAATTTCAGCCTGCATGCACAATAACAAATATTTAAATCCAAAAATTGAAAATCGAATACCTACCCATCGAAAGAATATTTGAATATTCAGATCCAGCCTATTAGTGAGTTTCTGACACAGGTAATAATGGCTTTTTTCAAGTTTTGCCTAATGTTTTTTTTTTATTTAAATATGGAATGGCCAGTTCACCTCATACTACATTCCTTATCACTGCTACCACGCGTCTTAGAGACAATCATGAGCCTCTGCTGATATACACATGGGCTAACTCAATCCACAGTTAATCACCGGTTCTTTATTCAACATATGGAATAAACTACATCAAGTTGTTCTAAAAAGTATCAGACATTATTCAGCTCATTCTCACTTGTGCCACTTCATAGCATTTAATCATGACACCCTATATAGCAGACTCAAATTAACGATTAATCTTACTTTAATTTCCTGTCAATTAACGTGGAGCACGTCATTCTATACTCAAAACAAATAGAAGTATAATAAATAAAGTGTGCCGCCACTAAACCAATTCAGGCTACAGACTCATTACACTGAAAAAGTGACTTGCATGGATCAAATACTGTACATAAGAGCGTACACAAAAGGAGCTTTCATTTAACCAAGCCACTGAGTGAGTAGTAACGCAACTTGAGCCTTGCTGTGATGAAATACGCTGTAGGCAGAAGCAGACACATGAAAAAATGCATTAGTCCTTACTGCTTCTGAGAGCATGCCGTGTTACCTGCAGCTTTTTGAAACGTCTTGAATGATAGGCTTCACCCTTTTGAGCTGGACTGCCAAGTGCTGGCACGCTTTTTGTCGAAACAAACTGAATACATTGCTTTTGAAGAGCAGGGACTGGAGCCTGGAATTCTAAAAAGACATGCACAAAATGTGTGATGAAACTTTCAGCACCACGGATAGCAGCCCTCAAGAAGGCTGTCGAGGGGAAAGCGAGTGTGTGAGATGCAGAGAGAGGAAAAAGAAGGAGATGGAGTAAAGAGAGAGGCAATGAGTTCATTTGATAATTAAGCGAAGACATCATCTTCCCCACCCCGTGCATTTCAGCTATCCCCATGTCTGCTCTTGGAAAAGTGGAGGCGCTTACACACACACACACACACACACACACACACACACACACACACACACACACACACACACACACACACACACACACACACACACACACACACACACACACACACACACACACACACACACACACACACACACACACACACACACACACACACACACACACACACACACACACACACACACACACACACACACACACACACACACACACACACACACACACACCTTTGCCACAGCTTTTCCCTGTCTCTGTTTCTTAGGCTGAATAATGCAGGGCCTTTACCCAGCGCTCAAGCATGAGTGGATAATCTGGCCACAAGGACAGGCTGTGTCAACATTTCCCTTTACTTCCTTATTTATTTATTTACTTACCCACCCGCCGTAGGACTTGGGGAGGGCGAGGGAGGACATGTGCATGGCTAACATGCTGGCCGAGCAGATGACCTGCTTTCAGAAGGTTTTTTTTTTAACAGATTTTTAAGGGGAAGAGTGCGGACTGTACCCATTTAAATTTGGGAGATTACATGCAAGCTTTTTCGGGAGACCAGATTTCGTTAACTACTAATATGACACAGAAATGTAGAGCCGTGGCCAGCTCAGTGGGTAGAACAGGCGCACATATACGGAGAGGTTTATGCCTTGACGCAGAGGTCCAGGGTTGAGTTCCTGAGTTTTGATAGGACACCTAGCTGTCCTATCAAAAAGGCAGAAATGCCCAAAAAAAGAATCTAAAAAGAAAAATAAATGTAGATCCGCCTGCAACTAACGATCATTTTTATTATCGATTCATCATTTAGTCTACGAAACGTCAGAACTGAATTTAAACTGCTTGGTTTGTCCAACCAAGGGTCCAAACCCAAAGATTTACAGAATTCACAGTATTATATAACGTATATAGAGAAGCAGCAACTACTCACATTTGAGAAGATGAACAAGCCAATCTTCAGTATCTTTGCTTGGCTGACTTAAAAGATGAATTGATTAAAATGATAGGTTATTCATTTGCTTTTGATCAGCTAATCAAGGAATGGACTATTTAATTCTGCACTCCACAAATGTATTGGCTGTCATGTTTTTAGTTCAATTAAAAGCACATTTTCAATCGTCACATTTAAGAATCATCTCAAGTTATGAACTTTTACTTTTCAACCCTCTGTTCAAGTTGAACACAAGTGATGGGTGTGAATCCAGCTACAATCTATGCTGCTTAGTCAATAATTCAATTTCTAAATGTGTGACGTGCCTAAATCCATTTTGCAGAACAAACTGCTGAGGCTTAATCGTTGCACATTTAAAATGCCATTCACAATGACTTCTGAATCATGTTTGGGGTGGCTTTTGTTTTCAGTGCTTAAACAACTGTTACAAAATGACTCTTAGCACAGCCAATCACAGGCTTGAGCTTTAAGAGCCTAATCCTCTTTAATTTGTGATTACTTGTAATTCAAAATGGTGGCCCACTAAACCACGGAAGATATTATTTAAAAAAAAAAAAAAGTCTTCATCCGCTGTATTGCAACCTGGATACTGATAACAAAAAAATAAATATTCTGTATATATATCCTGAGCTCTCATGGTGGCATTCATGTAAATTACCATAAAAATCACTGTACGAATATTTTGGCATCAATCAATGAGCAAAAATTGCTAAATAGCTGAGAGCCCTCTTAGGAATCAGAGAATGATTTCATTGGCATTCTTGTGGCAGATGACTTTAGCCTCACACATTCCTCACACAAATTAGAATGTGAGAATTAAGAGGGACTTCATACAGCATGATAAGTGTATTTTAAAAGGCAGAACTGATTAAGCTTGAGGGAAGAGGGAGGAATTAGGTAATTATCTACAAAACAGACACCACTGCTGCTCTGCTGTGCGAGAGAACAGGCCCAGCACTACAGGATTAAAGTGCTCAGCATCAGTTCTATTCTCAACAACAACAAACTCGGCCCAATCCAAGTTTGCATTACCTGATTTTAACACCTACCTGGCAACCCATGGGTCTCAAGACACAGGGATATGATGAGTCTTATGATCTCTACGTGGAAAAAAGCATCACTCAGTCCATATAATACTTTAGATGACGCATTTCAGTTAGCTTACTTCAAAAGGAATGCTAAGTTTGTGTTTATCTCTAATTTATTTATAGAACTCCTGGCATAAGATTTATTTTGTCTACTAGGTTAATTTATTATTGATTTCAAGGGCAGGATGTTTGAGCCCTTTTTACAGAGCGCTGTGGAAGTTCGGCAAGGCAACCTTTCAGAAAAGTAGTTTGGACACATTGGGGCGCTTAGTCGGCTACTTTTCCATTTAATTAGAACTGTAATGTCAAGCAGCAAAAGGGTGTAACAGACCTGGTAGAAAAATACAAGAAATGTAAAGAGGCTATTCGAATACCCTCTTTACATTTCTTGTATTTTTCTACCAGGACCGTTTAGCAGATCATTAATTAAACGACAACGAAGTTTTATGAAGTTGCTACAGTACCTGCTCTCATGTGCTAGCCAACTCACTCGGGACATCCTGTAACGTTACAACTTATTTGACTATTTTTTTTTAATAAGAGCAAGTTCGTTGTACGCCATTCATTTATTTATTTATTTATTTTGCCCAAAGTGGTGGAGTTATGTTGGAGAGAGAGTCGTGTCCTACCTGCTCGTAGCAATTCTCCCAGGTGAGGTTCAGTAGGCAGGAGGAGAACAGCTCATCTTCGGTCCGGGCATAACCGTCCATGGTGTGTGTGCCAGCCGTCTCGGTTGGAGGAGTCTAAGGAGTTCTTATGTTGCAAAAGGAGATTGTGTCTTCGATTTGTCTTCCCTCGACGAGTGTCTCTCTTTCTCTGTGTCCCTCTCTGCCCCGCTTGCTTCTCCGTCCGGCGCTGTGGAAGCTGTCAAACGAACAGCGGCGGTGTGCTGGCTGCTGCTTCTCCCCGTCACGTGAGCGGCTTCTCCCAAAAAATAGAGTGATGCTCTCGAAGGCGATGGTTCCCAAAGTGGGGTCCGCGGACCGCTTGTAGGTGTCAGACGCCGGGTTAAGAGTGTCCCCAACATGGTCATTTTGTTAAATTCCACTCTATAGCTAAATGTCAAGTTGGCAAAATGATTGTTGTTGTTGTTGTTGTTATTATATCTCTTGTCACTCCAATTGACACCAAATGTGGTCCTCGTGAACATAATAAGTTAGCTAGCTAGCTAGCCAGCTTTCTCTTAATTAAATTCACCTGGTGCTCCAGCTGAAGTAGTGTTCAATGGTTGCAATTTAAAACAAGCTGCTCCAAATTCCCTCCTTAGTTCACTTGTTCATGATTCCCAGCTACACTCAATAGTTATGGTAGGCTACTAAATTGACATTCTGGACACTTTTAAATCATTAGTTACCATTTTGCATTCTCACTGACCTGCTGCTGATTTGAAAATGTCATCAAATGTGCAGCAATGCATTGTGGGCTTTCTAGCAACAAGTTGTGCACATGCTATGGACCATAGACTAACAGTCTATGCTATGGACACTACTTCTGCTTCATTGTGGAAACTCTTTAGGGCCCTTTTGGGTCCTTGGATTCACGTTAAATATTAATTTCTGATTACTTTAGACACAAAATAAGAAATACTTCCCATTTTCTTTGACTTGTTGGTGTCACTTACCTACAACCTTCAAAATCATGTTATGAAGAAAAAAAACAGTGCAGCAAAATAACTCTTAATATTAATAACTTAATATTTGTGACAATTTATATAGGCTTTGAATCAAACTTTGTGCAAGCTGGAGAGAACCAAAAAATTGACAACTTGCAAAACATTCAGCTCTGAAAATACAAATGATGTATTTGTGTGACATTAATGAAATACCAAGGTACACTGAATCACGTTACTTTTAAATTTTTAGTTTTAAAGTTTATTTGAAAGTGACAAATACAACAACAATTTAATGTAAGTCCCTATACAACCATATTACACACACATAGGCGTTGTCTCAGGACTGTGTGGGCATGTGCGCTGTTTTTGAATGACATCTTTCTCAGTCTCCTGTTACTTTTGTTGCACCTGTTACTTTGGGGTAACACACCTTTATTATTACTGTAGTACAGAGAAACTGGGGACATTATGTAATTCCCTGCATAACTCTGCCTAGCTTCAACCTGAGCAGAGGTCTAATCACACCAAACAAGTAAAAACAGTGCAGGACTTTTAATTAAGATGAATACTGATATGAAAGTTAAAATGTTAGACCTAGAATTATTTCAAGAAGTAAGCTGAAATGCTAAAACTAAAACTTCCTTTTACTTCTTGAAACCCACTTTTAGAAGCTATCATGATGTTATACTCTTCTCACTTTACTTACCTGCCTTATTTGACAGCACAAAATTCAGGTTTACTTCATTTCCTTTGGGTTCAACTTCAGCAAAATTTAACAGGGTTTTGCTTTTAGCTTGGTCTGCACCACTGGTG
The DNA here is from genome assembly GCF_004354835.1 of Perca flavescens. Lineage (NCBI taxonomy): Eukaryota > Metazoa > Chordata > Actinopteri > Perciformes > Percidae > Perca > Perca flavescens. The sequence continues at coordinate 22,322,487 of NC_041349.1, forward strand.
TCTACCCTGTCCATCTCCATCCTTCTGATTTTAGCGCTAGTGAACACAAACTGGCCCTGCCCATCCTGGTCATCATTCACTGCAGTGGTTTCCTCAGCGTGTTTTTTTTTCCTTGAATTTTTTATTTACTTTTTGTTTTTACTCAGTAGCAGATGTGATTTAAAATGTAGCGAAGTACAATACTTCAAACAATACATACTTAAGAAAAAGCAAAATTACAGAATTTAAAAATTACTTTAAAAAGTACAAGTACACAAAAAAACCACTCAATAGTAAGGCGAGTAATTGCAATTCATTACTTTCCAACTCTGATCATACATTATAATTATTCAATGTCAATGTAGTATACACAACCGTATACATGAACCTGATAGGCTGGAACTAACGGTTTGCTGACCACTTATGTGTACACTGTGCAGTTGGTCAATTGTGCCATTGTCCCTAGGTTTTAATGCAGCTTCAAAAGATGAGCCCTGCTGGTTCATATCTTCAAGAGGCTGATTTACATCTGAGCCACCAGGTGAATGTAGTAAACGAGCTGATGGGATAGAAAAGCAGCAGTACTCTGGAGCCAGGACTACCACTGCTGTAATAGAGGGAGCTGTCTGTCCACATTTGAGTAGGACAGAGGTGTACCATCTGGAGGAAGACTTTCACTGGGTTGAAGAATGGTGGAGAGGTTCTCTGTGTATGTACCGTATGCTGTATGTCTACATCCATTCACTGTCAGTCAAGAGTTGAACTGCACCTGGGTTTGGACTATCTATCTATTTTTTTTAAGATGGAAAACCATGTTTAATGCAAAGCGAATTCAAAAGGTTTAGTTACATAAAGCTTCATACCAAACACCTTCAGTTAATTCTTTTATTTATCACAGGCTGTGAGGCGCAAGTTTTAAACAAGCCCATTATGATGGATTAAAAGCCTGCCTGACTAAAATAATTATATTCACAAAGCGTAAGACAAAAAATTTGCAGTTTATGTCAGTATGTCAACCATTAGAATAATTGTAAAGCATTGTGCAAAACACAACAGAACAAAACCAGTACAATTTGTTTGTTACAATTTGTTATCCACGTGCAGCCATGCTGAGCACAGAAAATCTTTTAGTTCACTGCAAACTTTACAAGGAGGGCTGCTGGCAGAGCTCATTTGGAGAGCTGCACACTATTCATTGTGACGTGAGACCTGTGCGGTTAGACGGCCTTTTTGTTCATCAGCTTTCTTTGCTGGCCTCCTTGTTTGATCAGATGTGTTTGCCACGCATGATCTGCACCCGTTTGAAGTGTGGTCAGTTGGCACAGCCCTGTGCATTTTCTTTTTCCTGGAGAAATGGTCAAGAATTCACTGCAGTAGTGAGAGTACAGAAAGACAGAATGACAGTGAATGTGGTGGTGATTGGCCATATAACACAGCCTACATATTTCATTTGGTTAATTCTCACGAGGCTTGTTAGCAGAATCAATACTGCAAATTGTGGAATAAAAATGCATTAAATTGCTATGCCTTTGAGTAGCAATAAATAAAAAATGTTGCAAGGCTTTGAGCTTTCTGTGAGAGTTTCAGGTTTTGATTGTTGTGTTGCATATTTCAAAGGAAATGCATTATTGGGGAAAAAATGTGGTCAACCAACTTAGTGCCTTGGAAGAAAGCAAGCCCTGATCTGGAGGAAAAGAAAAAGACTGATGCAAGCAAAATGAAGAGCGGTTTGTTCTTTAGCCTTATCTGTCACCATCAACCATAATCTGTCCTGTGCTGTGTAGATTAATTTAAAGATTATGGAGTGCCATACATTTGCACAGTGCTGGGGAGTGCCAAGGCACAACAGAAATCACAAATCGTAGAGCCGGCTTCCTTCTGAATATATGGCACAGCTCAGCCTGTTTGTCTACTTGTGTGCCTGTCTGTATCTTCTGTGAGCCTTCTCTGATCCGTTTCTTCTTTTGCCCAGTGACACATAAAAGCGTTTCACAGAATCAAATCAACAGCCTGAGATAATTCAGTGTGACAATGTAACAATTGTGTTGGTGTGATTTTATGTGGGGATATTTCTATCGTTCACACAATATCTCATGTAGGCTGTGGCAGGGAAATTGGGTGAAAGTGCAGGACAGCCACCGATCTGGCCACGTTGAGGGGGAAATAAATGAGGTCAAATCAAATATTGTTTCCCCTCTGCCGACAGGTAGTGGCTGCACATTTCAGCACAGGTGCCTTCAGTAGTTGCGTGATTCATTTCAAACTGGCAGCCCATTTTGAACATGCAGTCTACATGCCACATCTCCCCTACATAACCAATTTATCAAGCCTAACCCGGCGGTACGTGCATATACTCCCATATCACAGGGAAGGCTGGAAAGCAACTGTCATAGATGGCATGATTGAATTGTTCCCTTGCACTGTCACCAGAGGGGCTATTACTTCAAATTAGCATACAAATTCAAACCAGGACAGATGGATTTGTCACATTCCAGTCGCCATCTTCCTGGAAGATTGGCTGTGCTTGTGCTGCGTGATGGAGATAAGACACCTGTCTCAGCTCCGATTGGTGGCTGCGTGGGATGGGAGGAGGACTGGGTGGAGGGGGATGGATTTCCTGAAACGCTGAGGTGTTCTGCAATAAAGTTCCCTACCCACGGTCTCAAATGATGATGAGGCACCATACTGGACTCTGTGGGTGGCAGGAGATTGAGCTGTAGCGAGGTGGTGATTCACACCGTTTGGGAACACGCTGAACAATACCTGTCTGGTATTTGTTTGTGTTTGCTACTTTTGTTGAGTTACTGTCAAGGAGCCACATAAAATGGGCCCCCAACATCAGCCCAGGGTGCAAGGATGAGTGTGTTATGAGCAGCTGTGCAAGGAAATGTACAGTATATCCTTGACCTCAAATAAGTTTTCAGCTCAAACAGCTAAACAAAAAGGGTAGACTCCAAATCTCATTCCAACTCTGTCAGAATTCAATTTTTAATAAGACCATACAGCCATTACAGATATACTGTATGATTAAGCACAAGAAGTAGGACTGCATGCAATCGTTGTGTACCCTCATATCAGACACTCACAAAAAACAACTCAGAGACATTATAATTTCCATTTGTAATTATGGCAGTGTGAATCAATGGGAAGTATTGAGCTTGAAAAACTGTTCTTACCTCAGGATCAATTCAATATACAGTAATTTCCAGATCAGCTCAAACTAATGGGTTTTCTATTGGCTTCACTTTGGAGAGACTAATCTCTCCGGCACCATTTTGTGGTTCTGTGTACGTTCCCAAGCAAAAGGCCATCCACTTAAAAACTTGTCTCCCAACAGTCCAAAAATATTAAAGCACACATGCTAATTTCCTGACTTAGCATATAACACAATCTGCAGGCTTAATTTAAATACTCCCTTAGCAGGTCTCGTATCTCTGCCTGCCTACTTCCAGACGCTACAGAGATTGTGAAAAATGCTTAGTGGTTCATTTCTGCCTCTATCCTCAGGTCAACGTTATGTATATTCCCTTATAATTGATGTAACGTTGAGATACAGAACAGAGGAAGGCAAGGTTATGCTATCATAAAGGCTACCTGAACAAAAAGAAATCTGGATTAGAAGCAGTTAAAGAAATTGCTTTTTAAAAGGTGATGTAAGAAACCTATGAAAACAAAATGGGGTCTTTGATTTGCATTTGTCATTGTGCCCAGACAAGGTAGAGCTCAAACTTAGTTGATAAAAGAATATTGCTTGTTCGTGCTTCCAACTTTCCACACAGCAAGAATAGTCTATCCAGCTGGAGACACAAACTCAATCGACATGAATTGAGGCAATGTATCGGACTTTGTGCAGCTCTGCTGCTCTGGTTTTCACGTGTAAATAGACTTTAATATGTAAAATTGGTGGAGGTTCCTTTTAATCGTTTATTCGCAAAAATAATTGGCATATTAATCAACTGTAAAAATAATTGTTAGCTGCAGCCCTAGTGACAATTAAGTCCCATCTCAAAAAGCACAAAATCCTAGCAAGTGCAACATTTTGAGGCACAACGGCTTTTAAAATGTACTTCTTTAAAGTTGAAAGTCCTTTTGAGACTAAGAGGTTAAAAAAATATGGTTGGTCAAAAAGTGATGCAGCAGTGGCCATAACTTGTTACCACTTTTAGTTTGATCATCCCTGCTTCATAAACGCCCACCTTTTTTTAAACACCAAGTCCCCAATTTGTAATTTAGACTTTGTGTTAAAAATTGTACATCTCCAAGTCTGAGCTAAATGCCTGCCAGTTATTTTCTCAGACTTGACAAAGCTCACCCAGAGCCACAGAAGACGTTATACAATGTTTCCACAGGCTGTGGAGTACTGCTCATGAATAGTAAATTGACTATTATCTGTGAAATGGGTGGAGTGCACCTTTAAGAAGTTGCAAGTTTAATCTCTGAAAGCCGAGTGGTTATACATTTAAGAAAACAACGCAAAGACTTAACACACACTATTAACTGGCAGCTGCAAAGTAGCAGTAACCAGTCCTTAGAGATGGTAGGAGCAGAATGCACATGCCTCTCACGAGTCCGGTTAATCACACTGTTCATGGAATTCACGCTCTACCACTCACAGGCAGCTTGCTCCGTTTAAGTTGTTGACCCACAGAATGAGAGAGGAAAGCCTTCCAAGAAAGTTTGTCACAACTCATCCAACTTTCCTAAGGAATTGTTGCTAAGGAATTCTTACAAGTTCAAATTTAACCTGACAGCCGTGGTTTACGTACACATTTACGTTATGTCACTGACCATTATTCTGGTTATTTTCTACATCACTGCGGTGCTAGAATGTATGCTTCTCCCAACTGCAAGCTTTACCTTACACATTAGAGAGGCGCTGACACAAAGCAGTACAGCCAGAACAGGCTCCAGCACAGCAGGGATTTCACACTGATCTTCTTCTGAAACATTTGTAATTAACATTCCCCCTCACTCCAACTGTTTCTGAAGCTATCAATATCCCAGTAAGAAGATTTAACTTCCCTAAAGAGCCAGGAAACGAGCAGGATTTGGCAGGTCAAAACGTGATTGCTCAGTGTGTGTGTGTGTGTGTGTGTGTGTGTGTGTGTGCGTGCGCGCGCGCGCGCGCGTGTAGTTTATGCACAGATTATCCTGTTATTTTAATGCTGACACTGGAAAAATATTTTATTACAAAGTCTTTTTTATTAAGTTGAATAGTGACAGGAAATGTGACCAAAGTGCCCCTCTCGGTATCTCCACGACTAGAGAACAATACATTATGCCTGCCTCAAAATACAGTTTTTAAAATTATTTGTTCAAAAGCTTATTCCTTTTTCAGCAGGAGAACAGCCAAGAATCCCGATCTGTGACTTATGTCTTAGAGAGGAATGCTTAAATTTACATGAAATATGATGCTTTAAATCCAAATGGTTCATGACTAAATTCCAGATAACTGCTCATTTACAGTTCATTTCTGGTAGTGCACTGCTTAACCCTTTGGGCTTCAAAAGAAATGACACAAGGTGGCCCTTAAAGGACACAATTCATCAATCATCATGAAATATACATTACACACAGAGAGACAAAAATAGAATTCAAAATTAGGTTGTTGGTGGAAGTAAAATAAAATAAGACTGGTCAAATAAGTTTAGGCTTTACTTTGTACAGATGCTGAAGATGCCGTTGCAGCACATGCAAACCTTCTTAGTACTGAGTGTATTCCTTGGATGAGATTTTTGCAATGATACGCTCCAACTGTCTCTTTGCTTCACACTGGGGGAAGTTACCCATCTCATAGTACTGCGGGGCAATTTTCACCAGCCTAAGAAAGAAAGTGAGTAAACATCAGTCACAAAAATTGTCTTCAGTGTTTATACTTGAAAAATAAATAAAACATTACATTTTTTAATATACAGGAAGTGATTGTGTCCAGAAATGCAGGATATTTCACTAAAAGACACTACCCCAGATGTACACAATGAATTGATTATGTAAGAAAAACCTTTATCTATAAGTCAAGCTATCAAATGATCAAATATTTTTAGATTTTTTTGTACTTTCACTCGCATAACAAAAAAAAAAAAAAAAAAAAAGAAAAGACAAGGAAATACTATTTGTGAAATACATTTTAGTTTTTCTGATAATTATCACAAATGTGCTCCAACTGAAACTTACCACTCTGGTTTGATGTCAGTGCATGTGCGGATGTAATTCTTGGTGGTCAGCACAAACTCGTTGTAAAGCACCCACTCCGGCTTGTGGTCCAGCACAGTGGATGGGTGCAGCTGTACGACTTGGTTGTCCTTCACCGTCAGGTAATGGCCTGTGCGCTCCAGGTGAGCGATCTGTTCGCACCCAAGAGAGAGAAGAGGGTCATCGCGAGTTACAAACACTCACGGAGAAGTACAGAAAAAACTATCACATATTTATAAATGCTAAATTTAAATTCAAATCAAAATCTCATTAGTAATTGACTGATTTGGATACAAAAGCAGCCTGACGGTAAAGACAAACTTGTTTGTAACTGGGCAGTGAGCGATTTTCCCTACTTTGTAGATGGTGAAGCTGCAGTGGCTGCTGTGATTAACCAAGGCAATCAGTCTCAATAAAAGGCCTTTCCCGACAAAGACATGATCTCACAAATGCTGTGAAAGCCCCAACACGAGCCGCAAATTTGTCTCCAAGATAAAGGTTAATGTTGACAAATATTTAAATATTAACACCATAATTCAACTTGTCAGGTTGCTTGTTTCAGGTAGCCCTGAAAATGGCTGCTTGCAAAATGCCATTTGTTTCCTTGAGCGAGGGGCAAATTGACTTGATTTCTTTTTATGTGTTAAAAACAAAGCAGCTCTGTGTGTGTATGTACTTTAAAAGGTGGTTATCCATTACAATTAACATCTCTGCTGCATTATCAGTCAGTACTGGGTTTTGCACAAAAACACTTCAAACCCAATAATGGCAAACTTCAACGAGCATCAGAATGGCAGCGGAGCTGGAAAAAGACTGAATGTGCACGGATGAACAAAAAACTATAAATGGGACGTTTAATGGTGTATTGACTTTTTTTTTTTTTTTTTTAGGAACCGGGATACTAAATAGCTAAGGTTAGCCTGTTCAAAACGTATACTACTGCAGAATAATACAAACGCAATATGAGCAAAGAACTTCACCGAGGGACCCTGATGGGACTGACCTGCATGAAGAAGCCAGTGACCAGCGCGCGGCGGATGTTGGTGTAGTAGTCTCTGCTGCTGAACTCAGTGCTCTTCCGCGGCAGGTTGAAGCGGTCCATGATCCTGGACAACTGTTGCCGTACGTTGTCTGCGGACATCAGCGAGCGGTAGTTGACGAAATTTTCATAGCACCACTGAGTAGAGTCGTGGTCTGTGTGAGACAGGGCCAATTTTAGGGCGAGGGACAAATAAAGACAACCATTCAGTGAAGCCAGCGGGCACGAAAGGGACACTCACTTTGTTTAAAGGCGTGGTAGACGTTGAGCAGCGTCATGTGGTCTCCGTCGATGTGGGCAAAGCGCATCTTGGACTCGTCGGCCACCTTCTTAGCCTCCGTGGGACGGACGAAGCACTGTGGGACTAAACAAGGTTGGTATAGGCCCCAACACGCCGCCCATAGGGATAAGTTAAGCAAATCCCACAGAGAGGAACAAGGCCTCAGCTCAAGAGAGGCACAGAGCACTTCACAGGGCACACTGTATTGTGAAGTGGTTATGGTTGGAAAAGGAGAGGTGGAGGGCCAAAGAGAAGGGGAGAAGGATGGGTTTCTCCTTCCTGCTGCACTACAGTATGGCTTCATACACCCATCTTATAGATGAGACACTCACGTAAGATAAATCAGTGGTGAAGGGTTCATCCAGAGGACTCTGGTTCTGCCGTCTGCCCTCTGTGAACTTGCTCTGGATTGCTTAAAGTCAAACCTGCTTAATTGTGGCTTTAATGTGTAAAAGCTGCATTTTATTGAGCCTCTTGGTTGGTTGCTGTGGCGGCAGCGTTCTCAGGTGTACTTTCGCTGCTTACTCTAATGAACTCAGCAAAAACCTGCCGTCCTGGAACACCTGCTTTAAGTGCACGCCACGTCCAAACAGCTAGTTAAATCCATTTCCCCACTCTCAAAGACCCTCGCACTCCCTTCAAAAGGCGTCAAGATTCATCTCAATGAGCAGCATTCTGCTTTGGCAAGCCTAACGTGCAATTACTGCTGTAGCATGCTGGTGCTGCTCCAGCTACACCTATACATTTTGTACAGACATGTATTTTCCCCCCTTTCTCACAAATAATAGCTGACACCACTGACTTGACTGCACTTATTCGGAGTTTTCAACTTCTGGGATTTATCTATTGTTCATACAGATTAAGTCAGTTCAAAGTCAAATTTGATAATGAGGGCAAAACTAAAGTAACAAAGAAGGGTCAAAGGATGCAAATACATATAAGGGAAGAAGATAAAAGAAGCTGCTCAGTATATTTCCTTTAAGCTCATTGGTCATTTCTGAAGCACGGTCCATGAGCACAGGAAATGGAAAGAGCAGCAGCTCAGACCAACACAGCCTGAGCATTACCTGACAACATGGCAGTGATGGAGAGGATCTCATTTGAACAGTTGAATTCACAGCTGGCGATGACCATCTTGGCCAGCTGGGGGTCCAGGGGGAACTCTGCCATCATGGAGCCCAGCTCCGTCAGGTCACCGCCGTCATTGAGCGCTGCCAGGTAGTTCAGCAACTCCAGGGCTCGCATCAGGGTCTCTGGGGCTGGGGAAGACAGAATGGGGGAGATGGGCCATTAACAATTGTTCCAAGCCCATGGGCAAAACACAGACGACAGAGATAGAACAATTTCCAAAACTGTCATTTCACAGACACATGTATGGCTGGATTGATTAATAGTCATGATAGTTAACTGAAGTTTTAGATTGTTGGTCAGATGAGACATTTGAAGATGCCACCTTGGGCTGGGTGTTATTTTAAATGGACAATTAATTGACAAAATGATAGTCAGATTAATCCATAATGAACATAATCAACTAATGATTATTTTCATTATGGATTCATCTGACTATCATTTAGGTTTTTGCTAGCTTAGAAATCTAGATGCACCCTACCAGGGTCAGTCTAGCAACTCTCCATTGGCTTGCGAGCTGGAAAAACCAAATTCTGGTCAGGCCAATCACATCGTGTATAGAGTCGGTGGGCGGGCTTAACATAAGGACGGCAGAGTTGCGACAGTTACGCGTGAATTCCCTGCTACTTGAAAACAAAGACGATGGCTGCTGCTGCTGGCGAACAGCGGTCTTTCAAATCGGCTTTGGTCGTGACTCTGGAAGACTTGGGGTTACGTTTTTCTTTGAAAACAACGATCGTCACTGAAGTCATTCTTAAAAATGGAGAATGTGTTCGCAGTTGTGCCGACCGGATACGGCAAAAGTTTAATCCATCAACAAGCGTTGCTCTGGTTGGTTATAGCACTATCCTATTACGTGCAGAGGGAATTTGAAAGACAACCGTTTATCCCGCCCCTCGGATTGAGCCCTGCCAATGGTGAGTTCCCAGACCCAACATCTTGATGTGGGTCTGGCTTGTCGGGCTAGTTTTTTGCACTTCACAGTCAGTCACACTAGATAATACATTTGTCTACTCTGGCATTAAACATTAGATCAAACGTAACTATTTCAAGGAGGGTCTGGCACACTTTGCTTAAAGATGTACGTTAAATGTGGCTGGTTGAGGATTTAAAGTATGTCCGATTTCCTGTTAGTGTCTTCAAAATCTAATTAAATTGGCTCCAAGACTAAGGAATCTTGATTTTTCTTTTCTTAACTGTCAAATATGAGTACAACATAACATTCAAGCAAATAAATGTCAAAACATAATTTTATGAAGACATGAACTAGCTTGTTTGCTCAGTAAAAGGAGATCTGCAACCTGAGCAGCCAAACATGAAACAAGAAGAACCCCGAGAGAAAAGCTGGTAAAACAACAGCACCTGCTGTACACAGACCTTTAATAGCAGACAGATGCAAGTTAAGAAACGACACAGTCACACAAAAGGAAGCTGTTTTAGAGGCAGGGAGCATGAGGTCAATCAAAATGAGAAGGCTCTGTGTGTGTGTGTGTGATGACCAGAGTTATGCTAGACATCAACTTAGCAGAGAAGTAATCACGGCAAAGCTCATTTTTCATCATCTGCTCAGGCAATCCTAAACAACTAATGCAATTACAGGGGAACTTTCTACTTAATGCTTCAACACAAAAGGCTTCCACCGCTTGGTTAAAAGATTTTTTCCTCCAGATGCAATTATTGACCTTTGGCTCCCGAGAGCTGTAGCCTAATGACCAGTTGCATGTTAACTGAAAATTAGCTTCAAGCACTGGCTGCGCTGCTCGTTCACTTTCATTTCTCTCAAGTGCCCCCCAAAAAATTCAATTTCTAACAGCAGGGAGGCATTTTTTTATGATTAACAAATATTGATTTGGGGCATCAAAGCTATTTTTTTTTTTTTTTTTTTTACACAAAGTGAGTTCCGGCCACATTACTTACCACACCAATGGCTTGTGTGGGGCTAAACAAAAGGTGAGAATCTGATTTCCAAGTACTGCTAGCATGATGAACCGGTGTGGAAATTCAATATACACACAACAGGGCTCATCAGAAAGTAAGTATTGACTGCCTCAACACACAAGAATCTGATATATTAACCAAGGGCCAAATCAATGAGACGAAATGCTAAAGGAACATTAAACCACATTGGCTTCGAAAGGTACTTCTTTGGAAATGTCACCAGGCAAATGAATCCCACCCAGCCAAATCCTTGAGTAAATCGCTACTGATTTCTTTTGGATTTTCCATTTCGTTGGCTGGCTCACACCGTCGCTCTTGTGTTTAGTAAGCGAGGAGCGAGGTAAGCAAAGAGAGAAATAAACGACATATTTGAGCATTCCACGGTAAAAGGAAAAATCAGGGTTCCCATTGAGCTCATGGACAAGCTGAAATGGAAAAAGCCACTGGCTTTTGGGGCTGATAATGTTGATTATCAGGGAGAAAATACCTAAACTCAAATTCAATTGAAATGTAAACATCAAGGAACAACAATACAAAATGTGTGTTGGCTAGGCTCTAGCACAATAAAAACGGCAGCCTCAACAAAGGTTTTTATTCATTTTGACAATTACAAGAATGCCCACCAAAAATGAATTAAAAGCAGTTCATCCAACAACAACAAAAACCTATAATCTCAAAACTAATGTACACTATTGTTTCATACTGTATTTTTGGACTCTGACCTGTCCATTTACTCTAAAGGTGGGCCTTTGACACAGCGTATCAAAATTGATCCGCTGTAACTAGATGCTACAAAGCTTGTGTCCAGGAACTCCAGCAGACTTCATCCGCTACACAGAAATAGCTCTGGTTTCCAGTGGGCTAAGGAGGTAGTTAGAAGAAACCTTCTGCCATGAGTGGATCAAAATATACAAAAGATAATCCTCCTTTTCCCTTCACCCCACTGTTCCCAGTTAGAATCAGCAGACAAGGCCAATCCCGTATGTTGACGCTTACCCTTGCGTTTTGTGAGAAATGTGGGGCTGGGGGTGGAGGTCAGTCACGTTTCACTGGAGGAATAAAAAGGGAAGGCAATAGCCAAGGTGATAGCGCTGCTATTGATGTAACCAATTTCATTCTCAAAATGGCGTTTGCCACGGTGGACGGGGAGAGATGGGTTTAATCTCAGAGGTGAGATGAAAACTATATTATGGTGAGAAAAGGGGGGAGGGAGGGGGAGGTTCAGGATAGGGAAAGGAGGGGTGGTCTCCGCGGGAACACACACTCTCCTGGAGAATGCCATAACTTGGCACGTCAATGAAAGTCAGTCTGTTTTTTGGCCTAGATCCAGCATGATTCAAATGTACAAGAAATATGAAATACAAACAGAGACAGAAACATAAATGGACTGATCAGCCAGAAAACTAACTCCGCACGTCACTCTATTGTCCCACTTTGAACAGCAATAATCTAAACTTAAGAGTGTTCATAAAAACTGCACAACAATACTACTGTGTAATCCATGTCTGTCAGAGCGCTTATACTCAAATCTCCCAACATTCACTATGCAGTATTTGTTATCTGCCAAGATCATTTTATCTTTGCTTTGTCGTTTTTCCCCCCCAAGCTCCCAAGTGACATAGCCAACCCAGATTTGATATTGTACATGAAACAACCACAGCTCGACTGAATATAGATTTTACAGCAGAGTGTCATGTCTTTATGGGACTGACTAGACATGTGTCTTTATAAGCCAAAAAATAAATTAGGCTACTATTTTTTTCCATACTAACCTGGTGGGTCCATGAAGTCAAAGTGCACCAGGTCATCAATACCCAGTTTCTTCAGCTGCAGCACCACGGAGCCAAGATTAGACCTCAGAATCTCTGGATACGTGTTGTCCTGTGCAAGAGGTACGAGACGAACCCAAGGAACAATTCAAAACAAATTAGTCAGGGAGCTTACTATCTCCTCATCTGTCATTCGTATGTCAACTTGAACAGAGACCGGGAGTCTAGGGCATTTGAAGGGCTATTTAAATTCTTTAAAAAATTCCCTTTGCCATTCAGCGTGACGTGAAAGAATTAGCCTGTTAAAGTGAGGGACTGGGCCTCAGCAGGTTCATTTGTCACAAGGTGGCTGTATCATTAGCACAGGTTATGAGGAAAGGTGGCGGCAGCGTGGTTTAGCACCAAGCTCTTGGAATTAGAATTCACCTGAACTCGGAATCATGGATTCTAAGAGCAAATATTGCATAATAAGAGAGCTTTTCCAGCTAGAGGGCTGCTTTGGGGCAATACAAAGTGTTTGTGGCATTGAAGAATGTGAAAATCAAACACGTCATAACATTTCTAACCATTTCCGGACTTTCTTGTTTCCTACCTGCATTTCTGTCTTGTAAGCTTTCTCTGTGTAAAGGCGGAAACACTTCCCTGGGCGTGTCCGCCCAGCACGACCTGCCCTCTGCTGGGCCGAGGCCTTGCTGATGGCTGTAACCAAAAGGGATTCCACTCTGATACGTGGGTTATATACCTGATAGCAAAGGGAAAAGATGAATTTCAGGTTAATAAAAAAAATTCAAACACAATGTAGATTTTCTAGAGTAAAAAATAAAAAAAGGGGAGTTAAACACATACTAACACCCACAATCTACTACATATCTACTACACAAGCAGCTTCAGAAAATGTACAATAACAATCCACCATAACGCATATATAATCTCTTTTTGCGGCTGACTTGGCTCCAGCCTGGTGAAATGTCAGAGGAATAAATAACTGGCGTTTCCATCTTTGCCGCTGTCAGGTGCGCACTGCTATGTTTATCTGGGGATTCTCAGGCAACAGACGCAGATGATCGCAGCAGATAAAGAGTGGTGGGGAGAGGGGGGAAGCTAACCTTTTGCTTGGCAAATCCAGGATCAATTACAAACACCACGCCATCGATGGTCAGGGATGTCTCGGCGATGTTTGTTGACACGACAACCTGTGGAAATGAGAACGGATGGGTTAAGAAAGGACCCACCCGGGGTGGTTTGGAGGGACAGATAAGACTTCAAACTCTGGTGCTAGACCTTGTATCAAGTCAGTTTTACATATGGTCGTCAGTTTTTTTTTTTTTTTAAACACATTCCAACATGCAAGCATTAAAATACAGAGAACTCAACAACGTGGACATTTCAGGGATTAAGGTATCTTAAGGTATTTAGGTAGGTTTCTTCTGTTGAAATATTAGAAAACAAAGTGCATTACTTAATTTGGATTCTCATTCAATTATTTAAAAGTGCTTTGTACAATCACAAAAACTAGTGCTCAAAAATCATAGTCCTTCTTAAGCAAAGTTTTCCCGCAGAGTGGCACACAGCAACAGTCAGGGAAAACCCTGCATATGTAAGAAGACAGACAAACAAGTGCAGATATCGGCTTTGCATTAACTCAAATATTCCCTGATGTGGGCCAGTTGAATGAAGAAGCTTGCAGAGATGCCACTACAGTGCAGTGCACGCATGCTGCCTAATGCAAACCAACAGAAGTACAACAAGAGTTTCTGCAAACATGCTCAATGTGCTATCAACGCATTTGTGGAGAGAGTTGGCTTGGTGCTCAGAGTCCAATCCATATGCATTACCTCTGGCCTTTCTGCGTCACGTGAATGTGTGCGTGAGACTGGGGGTACTGTCAAACTGTCCTCAGCATGCTAGTGGTTTTGTTACGATATCAGCTTTCCCCCCTCTCTTTAAGTTCTCTGCAGTTTTTCAAAATAACAGAAAATAGTTGATGTAATAGTTCCGCTTAGGTGGCCTGCTTTTTGCTCTACAATGGTTACTGCTTTCATCCAAGTGTATTTTCTTCCACCTAAATGAGGGCTGCTGTATATCTCCCATGTGAACCCAGCATGTATCTTGAAATTTGGAACACTGCTGTCTGCGGACATGCCAACTCTGCACGGCTCATTGTCACCGATTGGCTGTTGCTGTGTGCTACGCAATAATGGCTCCTCCAAAGCCGTGCTTCAACACAACCAGAGGCACTGGAAATGTTTGCATTTCAGTTTGAAATCATTGACCACATCATCGCATCATCTGATAATTTATAAGGAATGCAAAAGGGGTGTTAATACAGGAGGAGGCTTATGGGGCAAAACAAAATAGATGTTACCGTTAACTGCCTCTGCACAGAGAAATACTACATGAAGAGGAGACAAGTAGAGGAAGAATAAGTGAAATGAAAAGCTGCTTGGTTTCTAATGAGGGTTTAAGAACAAGGCAAGTGGGGAAACTGTGAACCTGCACCATCTCCCAGTCTCAGATCTGTTTCTATTACAATTATCCCCTATAGCAAGACTGTCCATGCAAAATCACAGCTGAATTGGAGCAAAAAATAAATAAATAAATGAAAATGAGTCACATCACCCTATGGGTCTCTTGCTGTCAGCATATACACAAACAGCGGGGGGGGAGAAGGGAGGAGAGGAAGATAGATTTGCAGTTGCTCTCACGCAAACCTTGACCGCCGCTGAGTTCCCCTTATATAACAGCTGAAACAGACTGGACGGAGAAAGCCTTTAGACCAGGGGTCTTCAACACTTGTCGACACAAGGACCCCTTAACTGAAAGAAAGACGGAGCAGGGACCCCCTTGTATAAAATGAAGTTGCATATTCAACTGGGCCTACAATAACGTGTAGGGCGGCCTGAAGCCTTTATAAATACATTTTTTTTGCATACAATAGTAAGATATTAAACTAATTGTTGGCATGATTTTATAAATCATCTTTTAATGTCAAACATACATGTGACACAGTGAATCCTTAGGATTAACTGTATCTTTGAATGGCTATCTTAGGGACTACCTTACCTATAGGCCAGTAAGCCTATCATTTTTATATTTTGCTAATAATATGTTGGATTCATGTTAAGACTTTTAAAAAAAAAATTTAACTTTCAAAAATTAACAATGATTAGGTGGCCCCCCTGCAGTTACGCTGAGGACTCCCTACTGGCAACTGCTACTCCACTGTCATAGTTCAATATGCAAGTGGGTGTTTGGAAAAATGCCTCTCCACACTTTATCTCTCGCTTGCTCAACATCTACCAAGACAGGAACAAGCTGTAGGCTGAACTAAGCAGTCATTTGGTGGTAGCCGTCTGCTTTCTTGGTAGTCCTCAGGATGAAATGCCCAGCACAAAACCAAACAGTTCTCTGTAGTCGTTGCTGATACAGGTCGTCAGAACCAATTTTGCACACATAACACACTTCCTTTGTAGCTGTGCCTCTTCAGATGTCTTCAAGCTGTGAGCCTTACAGACTTTTTAAATCCCACCTTTTAGGCGAGGATTTCTGTCGAGCCTGAGAATGCCCGACTGTTTAGTTATTCATGCCAGGGAGGGCCTTTTCCCCCTCTCATTCAGCCCTTGACCTCGGGTAGTTCACCTGTCGCAAGACCTATTCCCCTCAGTATTCAAGCAGAGGAATGAAGAGATGGCAATAAATGCCTCTATGAAACTGATCACACCGCGTTATCTGGCAAACGGTTGGGGGCTTGTTCGTGTATTTCTTAGATGAATGGCTGTCTAGATCTGATTGACATGAGCACTCCATGACAAATTGGAGAGGAAAATAATATGGGCTGTCAAAATAATAACCAGCTTAGTGGGAATACACAAACACCAAATGCGAGGTTCAAAAGTATAACGTACACACATTTTTTCACAGTAAGAACTTAATGAAATGTAACCTAGCCATTATCTGCTTTTGTTTCCACTGTTTTCCAGCTGCTTCGAGGACGAGTTCCTTTTAATAGACGAAAAAGTATATCAAGTGTTGCCAACAGTGCTGTCAATCATGATTGGTCAAACAGATATGCAGCTGTGTCGATACTAGAGCTGGGCAATATATCAATATTATATCGATATCGTGATATGAAACTAGATATCGTCTTAGATTTTGGATATCGTAATATGGCATAAGTGTTGTCTTTTCCTGGTTTTAAAGGCTGCATTACAGTAAAGTGATGTAATTTTCTGAACTTAACAGACTGTTTTAGCTGTTCTATTATTTGCCTTTACCCACTTAGTCATTACTGATGATTATTTATCAAAAATCTCATTGTGTAAATATTTTGTGAAAGCACCAATAGTCAACACTACAATATCGCTGCGGTATCAATATTGAGGTATTTGGTCAAAAATATAGTTTGTCGTATTGTTGTGCTGTTAATATCACGATATTAACAAGCACAACAATAACTATCATTTTACTACTGCATCTGTATCAAATAGGACAACCAACAATAAAGAACAAAAATGGAGAACGCTTGAGGGGACCATCGGTCCAGCGAGCTGGAGTGTGCGTTTGGAAATGATAAGGTGTACCTAAAGGTTTTCTGATATCACCGTTTTCCCATAAATGTGAAAGAAATACAGCATCACTTCCTACATTGTCGTTGGTTCCACCACTGCCTACTTCAACGTCCTACCAAACAGCACAGAAAATGACTTAGTTGGTCCCGCGTTTGCCTTTTAAATGGCATATAACTGAAATGTCCCAGGTTGTAAAATTGAGTAAAAACTGAGGGAGAAACCTAGTACCAAAGACTCACAAGGATCCTTAAAGTTTAGTTTATGTGAAGCCCCAGGTAATGGGTTCCTGAAGTGGAAAAGGACCATCAGTGGCGTAAAGATACAGAAGAATTACATCTCTAGAAACCTATTAGCCACACTGTGGCAGTCTGAAATAATAATAAAAAAAAAAAAAAAAAAAAAAAAAAGAGACCAGGCTATCAGACAGTGTCTCATGACAGACACTATATGCCAGCGACCAACGTCCCAGCAAGGAATGAAAGGCATGGAATGCTTCAAAGTCCAGTTAACAAATGGACTAGGTGAGGTTGCCACTGTCCCGCGTGTTGGGACACAGTCAGGGCTCCAGCAGATGCCACACATGACACCCTCTCACATTTCATGATCATATGGGTGGCCTCATTGACTGCATTGATTCTGAAGGATTATCCGGGGCTAGGGCCATTACACTGAATGCAGGCTGGCTCCTTCCAGTCTGTTGCTGCACTGGATAATCCTGGCTTCTTCATCAGTAATATCATTAGAGCATCATCTCTGCATGTTATTTCTGGGCTATTACCTGCAGGAGAGCAAGTACTAAGGCTAACACAGGCAATATTTCACATTACCTGCTGGGAAACACAGCCTTGTTGACAAATAAAGCCTTCCCCTGACTGGGGAAAAGGAGAACGTGCCTTGAGCAGCACTTACGCACGCACATTCAAAGCTCAGTGAAATGGATGCGTGGCAGAATCACGAGACATTTAAGGGAATATTCCAAACGTGACACTATGCTCAAAACAAACCTCAAACACTCAGCACAGCACATTTGTTAAAGACAATCTTTGAGATGCTGGAAAGAAAAGTGAGATTATAGTCTTTGTTTGTAATTAGTCAATTGCTGCCTTGGCCTCTAAATGATTAAACTGTTCAAAAACAGAAGCTCAGTGGCTTTGCTAGAGAAATAGAGCAATGACGAGCTAGGGCTTTATGTTAATTGAGGGATGCCTAATGCAGTAGTTAGAATGCGTAGCAGCACACGTCGCAAACCTTAATTCTTTTTCACTACTTCCTCTTGGGCTGGCTTGGATGACATCTCTGCATTTTTCAATTGATGAGCCACTCAGTCACTTTTGGAGGAGAGGCACATTTACTTCAAGCACGGCAACTTTAGACGCCACCTCCAGCAACTCAACAAGCACCTGACAAACTGATCTTGAGGGGGAAAAAGGCATTGACCGTGCTGTTCTGAAGCTTTAAGTGGTTGCTGGGTTGACAGGTCAGAGGTCATGCTGTCATTACATTCACTTTATTTTCTGGATCAACATAACTCATGGGAACCAGGGAGAAGTTGCTGCAGACCCCTGCTATTCAGCGGTTATTCAGCACGCCCGCCGCTAGTGGAAAATCATCGTTTCCTCCTAGTTGTATTACGTCTGATAGGTATGCAAACTTACAGGGCCATGCAGGTACTATTGCAAGAGGCACGTAATATTAAAATCTGTCCCTATGCAACTATGGCCCTGTTTCATGTCAACATCTCTTTGAACAGCAGAGACAAACACTGATAAGGATATTTTGAAAAAGACCTTAACCAACACTGGGTACCTTGTGGGGTAACCCTCAGCCTGTGCCGAACTGTAAATGTAAACTTGATCCCTCTTTAATGCCATGTCAAATAATACATTTTGTAAAATTTCTAATTAACTGCATATTAAATCACATTGAGAGGAATCCTATATTCCCAAAATTCAGGTTGAATTGAGCATTTAGCAAGTCCTGTAATGGGTTTAACTTTGACAGCCCATAACTATTTTCACTGCTCATATGTCAGCCTGATCGGCCTCAATTAGAAGGGTTGTAGCAATGAGTCATTCATCAACACCGTCCCCTATCAGATCCTGGGGGTGAATGTTTGCTCATTCACTGGCAGTGGTGATATTCTGATATTCTGTCAGATCCCTGGCCAACAGTGTGGCAGCGCAGGTGGTGCTGCTACTCTGGTGATGAGCCCATCTGAATAGAAACTGTCAACACAAAAGAGACAAATTGTCTCGTGTCTGTACCAATGAGAGGATCACCCACTCCTCTGAGATTAAGTGATTGAGGAAGAAGAAGCCGACGCACAGCAATAAACGTCCTGTTTTTGATCAGCTCACATAACGTGCACCTTCCGCATGGCTTCATGTGGCAGAGGTCTTAGGTCTCCTCTCTGAGCAGCAGCAGGGCCTGTGCAAATGTAGCGGAAAGATAAAAATGACTGAGAATGCAGTGCTTTCCTCAGGCTCAGAGGGCATGAGTAATACCCCAGTTATAATTTAGAGCAGAGAATCGCATGCTGACAAAAGCAGCATATGTTGTGTGAGTCAGTTCTGCGCTAAAGCTGAGAAAGGGGAAAAAAAAGTTTCAGTCCCTACCTTCCAGTTCTCTTCCTTTCCCCACCTTATTCCCCATCTGGCCTTTCTACATCATTTTCTCTTTCACTCACCCTCTCCCACTCACTCAAGTCCCCACTCCAACCTCCCCCTCCGAGTGTTTTTATAGCAACAAGGCCGTTATACCTTCCTTCCGATGGCACCACTTGGTTTATTGGGTGGGGGTGGCTCAAAGATCCTCTGCTGCTGCTGTGGAGGCAGCGTGGAGTAAAGTGGGATGATCTTGATATCACCGACTTCCGGCCCCAGGTCGTCGACCTCCCTCTTGATTCGCTTGCAGGCTTCGTCAATTTCCTGAAAGATGGAAGTGCAACAATTAATCCGGGCGTCACCGGTGTATGTAAACAGCAAAATCAAAACAGCCTCTGAACAACACCTGGATGAACAATGGCGGCGAATCTGGATGATAGGGGAAGGTGCAGGAAGGCGGCCGGGGAAACCGTGGTTCCCTGCTACAGTACATTTGTTCTACCTATCGCTCCATCTGACGGAGGAAATTAAACCTGGACTGCAGTAGGCATTGCTGGGCTCCCTGTGGCTCTGTTGTCAAATGCAGCAATCATGGAAAACATGGACGCACACGTTCCGAAGGCGCACGCACACACACACACCACACACACACACACACCCACACAGGGTTCATTATTCCACAGTGCAGTATTGTAGGGGGGAATGTGAGATGAGACTGCAGCACTGATGCATAACCAGCGGCAAATCATGGCAGATCAGTTTAGTGAAGCTGAACGTTCTAGAGCCGGTGGGCTGGCAGACAGACACAGCCACCTGAGTAGCGCCAGGAAGAAAGCATGATAGTGAGCACAAGGCTAGGGCCTTTTCTCTAAAGGCCTCTTGGACTACACTAATAAATGTACCAAAATATGTCTACATATTCTACATGCAACCCATTAACATAGAAGTACTCTTTTCTTTTTTTTTCCACCTAAACACATTTTTAATCATCGTACTTGAAGGTTTAGAGTAGGTTCTGGTATGGCCTAAAATACCATGTACATAACAGCTTTTCATTTTCCAAGCAACCCCCCGCTGTTAAGAACCATTTTCTTTGTTTTGCTAACAACAATCATTTAATCCTCACGAAGCAGCGGTTGCTATATGTTACATGTTACAGCCTATACTGTTGCACCACCTGCAGGCCCATGGGAGCAATGCAGCAACTTTTCAAAGAGAGGAGTCAGGAGTCAATGATGACAACTTCTCAGATCCTTTTGTTTCCTTTTCTAAAAGCATACTGTGCTGAAATTAGTGACTGAAGCGGACTTAATTTGTGCCACTGTGTGATGCCAGTAACATGTGCTTTGACATGAGAAAGCACCACGGTGATGTTCCCCGTTTTCCTTCTGGACTGCAAGTGTGTTATTAGCCCGGTTGTCTCCTTGTTCATCGCATTAAGTCAAACCCTGCTGATGGCCCAGTGCCTCTTAATCAACACACCGACAAGTAGAAAACGGTAAATCTGAATGGATTGGTAAAATTAGCCCGGGTATTAATAGCCTATAAAGCCTCTGGATGCAGCAGCTGCCATGGAGAAAAGAAATGGCCCTCTTTGCCAAAGTGCTGGAAGCAAGCTGGCTGTCCCTCCCTTAGGGACATCAAGACAGAGTGTCACATACACACACACACGCACGCACGCACGCCGGCAGTTGGCCAGTGTTGGGAACCTGTCCACCAGCTCTCCCTGCCACCCCAGAAGCAACAATCTACAGCCAAGCTAATAACCGACACATTTAGGCACTCCTCTTGACTAGCAAACAACCCCCCGCCAATCCCCACGTTTTGATGTTAGCTGCTGAGGGGGAAGCTTAAATATTAGGACTTATCTTTGCTCAACAGCTGTGATAAGTTTCAACTTTCTTGTTTGGAGTTGGTGCTTCAGTTCTATTTGTTTGTGGAAGCAAACTATCTTAGAGAAACTGAGGAGGAGAAAGGAAGAGTACTGTGCATTTTGCTTTCGCCTGTTCTAAATTAAACAGTCACATAAAAACTATCTAGTCTATGGATCTGCATCCCAATCGTTAGTCTACATCAAAGTTGCTGGGAGACTGAAGAGGTTAAGAAGCGCTCGAGGGGCGTGCTGCAGTACCCTTTGAAGACGCATCTCTGCCAGACCTACTACACATTAACTTCTTTAACCCAATTAGTAGAGGGTGATAATGAACTCACCGTGGGAGTGCTCTTCAGTAATGCCTTAGCTTGACACAGTGCGCAGGGGGGGCATATAAATCAACAAATTACATATAACTGCATGAGCAATGTTCAACATTGCCTGCAAATATACCAGACTTTAACACATTCAGGGGAGTGACTATCAGTGTTTCTAGCCATCCAAGCAGCTGGGATACCACTAAACCTAAAATCAATTACCAGCCCTCAAAGGAGACCACTTCAAACACCATGCCCTCCAATGACTTCATCCCCTTCGTAACAAGCCGCATATTGATCCTGCTTTGGCAAATGAAAACTGACGTAGGTGCACTGCCACAGTCAAGCCGATGTTGAGTGACAAATAATCACTGCTAATAAACAACCAAACACAAGATGTGATTGGGGAAGCCAGAAAGACACACAACTACATGAGTTTTTAAAGATCCCTTGTGTAGATCAAAAATTGGTAGGGTGTAGCAAAAGTCCACAATGTCATTTAAATTTCCAGAGCAATTTGTGGTGCATTCACACCAGTTACATTCTCCTTTACAACCACGAGTAATCACATGGTCTCCAACACCATTTTGTCAGAGTGCTGAGAGAATAATCATACCAGCACAGGCACGGTTGGCTCTGACAGGCTCCTCCTGTCCAATGATCGGAACATTGAAACATTTGTTGGTGCTCTGGCTGTGTGTGTGTGTGTGTGTGTGTGTGTGTGTGTGTGTGTGTGTGTGTGTGTGTGTGTGTGTGTGTGTGTGTGTTCACCCTGCTGTGACCAAATTCATCATTTTGGGCATGAACCCTGCCCTCCATTACACTTCAGTGGACAACATTTGCAGGGAGGTGGAAAAAATAATAAATGACTTAATTTCAGAGATTTGTGGGAAGGGCAGAATCTGGGTCACTACTGTTTTTCGCCTCCACCCCCCCACACACACAGCGCAAATCTTGGTGGTTCCCAAACAGGCACACTCACGTGCATTAACATCTATCAAATTGAGGATTAATAATTTCCTGTGCAGAGAGTGCACAAGTGTGTGCTCATGAGACAGCGTACGTGAGTAACTCATCTATGTAATTACATTAAGATGCACGCATTTAACTTTGGAGATGTGTAAAATCTTTGCACAAGTTTATAACCTTGTTCGTTATGTTTGTTTTTCAAAAATACCAATAACGAGGGCTCGGCTGCCGGCTTCGCTGCCTACCTATTAAAATGAAATTAAACGATGCGGAATATGGCGCGTATTGTGTGTGGTCCCGACTTAGAAACGTCAGTAGCAAATATCTGATCAAATTTGCGGTTTATTAATGATCGTTAATTTTTTTATTTTATTTTATTTATTTTGGATTTGACAAAAGGATTTATCCAAAAGGATAGCATGTTAAAGTGTAAACACTTATTTCCAACATGATCCTTGATGTTAAAACATGCAACACATAATGAAGACCTATTTCAGGTCAAAGACAATAACATAATACAGATCATCAAGGTTAATGACTGTTAGGCCAAGGAAAAGGCCTAGGAAAAGAAAGGCTGACGACAGTCGTGATGAAGCTGAGGTTAGTTGGATCAAATTAAGTAGGAGGGGAGGCTGGTATTCTGTCAATGTGAAAATGCCTAGCAGGAGCAAACAAGCGATTGATGCAGTTGGTTTGTCGAGGTCAAAACACTACATGTGGCAGCTGTGAATCAAATAAACCTATTATAAATAATGGGCGACACCCACCCACTGCCACAAGGTGCTTCCTAATCTGTGGGAAACTGAACATATTCGACATCTACAACTGTGTACAAAAGTGTGTCTAAAGCCCGTCTTGTGTAAGCTGACGCGTTAAATATCTTCCAGCGGCGCAAAAAAAAAAAAAAAAAAAAAAAAACCTGTTCACTCTTCAGCACCACTGCTGGAAATAATCCTAAGGGAAACACTGTAATGGACAACGACAAAAATCATTTCATCAACCTGGCTGTTGTAGAACGAAACCTAAAAGGAGTGGTACCTCTTGTCCAGTGAGGAAGAGCAGAAGGTCCCCTTCATCCACCTCACACATGTGGATCTGGATCACAGTGCGGATGGCCGCCTCCAGGTAGTCGCGCTCAGGTTCCGGCGTGTAGAAAATCTCGACAGGGTGGGTGCGTCCGGGGATGGTTAGCAGTGGGCAGCTGTCAAAGTACACCTGGAACTTTCCGGCATCGAGCGTGGCACTCATGACAATGACCTGGAGAGAGAAGAGCGCAGGAATAGGAGAGAGAAGTCCGTGAAGGACAATGTATTCATAAAAAGAGGTGAAAGGAAAGATAAAAGTAAAAGTAAAGACAGCAGAGTGTAAATGACTGTGGTGATTACGGGAGTGAGCACCCAAGTGTAGAACGAGTTAACATTTCATATGGCTTGATGATAATTAAGGATAAGGACACATGCTAAGTGGATAAGGGTGCAACCAAATACAGAATAGATGAAGAGTGCAAAAAGCTGTACAGGATGGAGAATGCTTTGAATCCGAATTTAGGGTGAGGGAGCTGGCACGAACCCAAGATGGTGTCTATAGTGTAGAACTTGGCGTTACACTCCAAGTCACTGACCTACACAGAGCTATGACAGTCCTTGTTCCTGATGTTTGGTACACAATGTTCTCCCCAGAGCCATTAGATAGAGCGCATTAGGATTCTGATGGGAAACGCGTCTCCCATTTTCAATCTCAAACACTTTCAGGTGCCAGTGTCTCGGCATTTTGCTTTACGCTCTGCGAGACATCATAATTGCTCTTAATCAAGGTAAATTAAACTTTCAAATTTGGTAGGGGATAGGGATGAAGGAGATAGAGGGGTGTGGGTGGATGATCATTCCCAATAACCTAGACCTCATTTAACAGTCCGCAAACAACAATCTAACCTTTGATTCCACGCTGACAAACAACTAGTCATTATCCATCTGCTTTATGAGAAATATGTCTGGCACAGTCTGCCTATAAAGCGCCTGCCTGCCTGTACGCTCCCATCCACACCGACACATTGCTATTCTCCCCCTGGATGATTGGCTCAAAATGGGGCTGACTCTAGGAGCAATCTCCACTCGTGCTGCGGTGCAGAATAGATGTGCATTTCTGAGCCCAACAGCAACATTTCTCTTTTCTCCACTGATACACAGCTGTCAGACATGGGGACACTGTCAGGAGAAATGTGACAAAAGGGAGGAGTGACAGAAGAGGGAAATCAACACTGGCTGTGACTGAATTTATCCTGCAGGAAGTAATGGTTAGGGCTTTAACAGTGTTTTGAAGGCATTAAGTGGGACACATTTGTGGAAACAAATCAGACTGCTGTCAAGAGTACTTTCAACACCATGTCGAGAGATAAGACAAGTGACATTTGACTTTCCAGAATAAATAGCAAATGTAGGTGCTGGATAAATGGTCACGTTAAGCTTTAAAACTTACACAACCTTTAAATAATCCACATGCTTTTAAATGGTTGCAATAGCTAATCCTGAGGCCATAAAAAAGATGCTTGTTTCCCATATTAATCAAATATACTGAAAAACCTTAGAATATTGTTTTTACCTTGAGGTCAGCCCTCTGGCGGACCACCTCCTTGAGGACCCCCATGAGGATATCGGTCGCTAAAGTGCGTTCGTGTGCCTCGTCCAAGATGATGACACCATAGCGCTCCAGCAGAGGATCATTCATAGCCTCCCGCAGCAACATTCCATCTGTCATGTACCTGGGTGAATAGAAGACATGCAGGCTTTATCAGCATATACAGTGGCATTATCTGAAGAAAAATGCTGCTTACAATTAATGTAATGAGCACAGCATTCCCCTACAGAGAAATGTCCTGCTTCAAAGTGATGTGGGCAGAACATATGGGGGAGGAAGTATAAAGAGGATAAGATGAATGTGAGGAATGTCAAACCTTACGCCAGTCTGTCAAGCAAGACAATTCAAATTGTCTACATTTTTTAACAGCTCACTGAATTAATCATAGATTATCACTTGTACAAGGCTCCTGTTAAGCTAACAGGCTCTTAATATTATCTACTTCTGCCAATGCAGCTGTAGGTTTGTCATTGGTTGCTTTTCAAAACATAAAAAGAGAGCCGTGAGAAATATTTTAAACTAGCCTTCTTACTTGAGTAGGGTCTTGGGAGAGCTGCAGTCCTCAAACCTGATGGAGTAGCCCACCTCTTGGCCCAGCATGACATCCATCTCGTCAGCAACCCTCTGGGCGACGCTCATGGCCGCTACCCTCCTGGGCTGGGTGCAGGCCACTGCTCTCTTTGGTCCCGCCACTGACCGCACCATGTCCACACACCACTGAGGGATCTGGAAGACAGCGGACGAGACAGGTTGCGTTTGAGCCAAAGAGGCCGAGTACAAAAGAATTCTTTAAATAAAAGAATTCTTTAAATATAACAGCAAACGAGGGAGATGAATGCAATGCAGATGATGTAGGAGGATGAACCTAATCAGTGGGTGTACCAGCCTACAACAAATACTTCATCAATCATTCAGATTTCATATCATCGTACTCTGATTGCTTGTTTAATGGATTGAGTGTTTTATTGCTGATTTTGTAAGGTGCCCTTGAGTGTTTAGAAAGGCGCCTATAAATAAAACGCTTTATTATTATTATTATTATTATTACTACTACTTGAAGCGCATTATTATAGTTTGCTATGTACGGAAAATTAAATACCTACGAAAGTCATACCTGTCAACATTTTCCCTAAAAACAGAAGCAGCTTGCTAAGAGAGGCTTGAATGAAGAGAGTCTTACTTCCACTCTATTAAGCTTGAGGTTCGGATGACTGCCCTTTAGAGATGATTCAAATCTTACCAGACTTTGAAATGTCACCCCAATCAGAAGAACAAAAAAAAATGCTGATGACAGGTTTGGAAGAGATAAACATTTCTCGAACAGTATTAAAATATATTACAACTTTCAAGGCCTGGCCCTAATCATTAAAATATGATTGGTGGAACATCTGTATGTTACCTAATTTGTACCTGACAATCCTTTAAGCTACATTTGTATTAAGACAAAGTAAAAGCAGTAAAAAGTCTTAAAACTTGCTTTCCCTGACAATTGTGAGGAAGACGTTTTGCCTAAATGCAATACTAACCATTCTTTTTTTTTTTATTTGAAGAAATACCAATGTGGTCAAACTTAAATGCATCATGATTATTTTTCCTTTCATTTCCAGAGCAATGACCACAGATGACTAATCTTAAAGATAAAGAAGTGTTTGGAAGATAGTTTGTATTCCCCTCAGGAGGGGGCTAAGGCTCAACCAGTGATTTACTCTAATATCTTCTCTCTTTCAAATTTTAAGAACAGACAACCCAGCTCTTTCAAGAACTTTAAATAAACATAACCACCACCCACTGTGAAACAGCTCCACATAGTAACTGTTTAAAATGCATCATCTGTTCATTCCACCCTGTTTTTTTTTTTTTAATGGCAATATTATACCAATTATATTACTGTATATCAATTTGACACATTTTAGTCAATTTATAGTAAAAAAAAAAAAAAAAAAAAAGTTTATGTTTTAGGGGCAACTGACAACAGTAGTGCATATTTACTGCCTTATACCTGTGTGGTTTTTCCAGAGCCTGTCTCTCCCACCAGCACAAAAGACTGGTTACACATCAGGATGTCAGTGAAGCGCTCTCTGTATTCCCAGACAGGCAGCTGCAGCCGCTTCTTCATGATCTCATGGTAGCGTGGCGTGTGGGGCAGGTTGGTGAACGGGTTGATCGGCTGCTGAATGGGGGTTTGCTTAAGGAAGCCTCCACTGCCTGCAGCTAGGCTGTGGGGCGCCGCGGATGACTTCACATCTCTGTCCCCGTCACGCTCTCGATCCCGATCACGGTCCCTGTCCCTCGACCGTTCCTCACGGTCTCGGTCCCTGTCGCGGTCACGCCTGTGAGAGGAAGATGCAAGTTCAGATTTGATGAAGCCTCGACACACGGAATAACCAATATAACTTACCACAGAAACGCAACATAACCAATTACACTTGAAATGACCAAAATACTATTTTGCCTTGGATTTGGAAAAGATTAGAGCAAACATAAAAGGCACAACATAGAACAGACAGTGCACATGTTAGCCCATGTCAAGTTCATGTTCTTAAATTTGAATGAAAAAGGTTACTGCACAGTCTTATTAACTGTTTCTAAAAGCACAGACTAATCAAGTGTGGCATGCAAAGGTCATGATTACTGTCCACAAGTTTGTTCTCTTGTGGAAGAAATGTATTTAATGGCTTTAGAACAGAATGCAAACCATTTATATCCTTGCATTATCTGGACAAAGATGGTGTGTACCTCATGGCAAGCTACAGTGTAAAAGTGTTCCATGTTAGTAGTACCAAAAAAAGATATTTAGGGATAAATTAAGGCTAAAATAAAAAGATGAGGTTACCTTGATCTGTCAGTGCAAATCAACTAATAATTTTCTGGCAGATTCCACTTAGAAAAAACACAAATTCTTGACTTTGAAATTGATCAATTATGTGTCTACAAGACAACTCCATTACTAATAAATTATTTTTACTTTTTTTTTGTCTAAATGCTCAGTTGTTTACAGTGCGACCATGAGCTACAACGTAATTGAAGCCAAGCGTGACTCCTAGAGAGGTGGGTCGCATCATCTAGCTAGTTTGAAACCCCTCAATTTGTCTGGATCGTGGATGGATTATGGTCTGGATGTACGCATCTCTAGCATTCATGTCCTTGACTATGGGAAAGCTGCAGGATGCACAGCGGATGACGCTAGGCTCGGTTATTTGAACATGAATATAACCGAATGTATCGTTTAAACAATACGTACAATATGATATATGCCTCTGGGTAAATTCGTACTTTACTGGTCGACCCGGGCAGTGACCCTGAGCGTAATCTAAGTGACTTTGATAACTGATAGTCCCCCCGACTTCTACAGGCCGATCAGTTATTGTCTGGACCAATATTAACGCTCAGCATCCTTTAATATCCCTAAGGAAAGCTAGGCTTTACAGCAAAGGTCGCCTGACACTGACTCGGGACTGTAATATGAGACATGGCAGTGACACCTGACATTGCATCTTATTTCTGCTTAACAGCTAGCTAGCTAACATTAACATTAGCCGGGCTAGGGGGTCACGTGTGCTGTAACAACCGATCGTTCATGGCATGTTGATTTTGTCTCGTGAAATCTAACGTTATGTCCTTTGTATTTAAGACACAGCGCTCAAAGTAGCACTGACTAGCATGTAACGGTAGCCACGTGCAGACCAGAACAGGCTGGCTATTTGCTAAGTTAGCTAACGTTGCACTAGCCAATTTGCTCGACCATTGCACTGCACGCCCTTATCGTTCAACAGCATCCCTAATTAGGCTAGCTAGCTGTTAATCCTGTCATTGAAACAATTAAACGCTCCCACACACCCCGTCGGTGCCTACTTTAGCTAAACATTAGCGAAGAGGTGACGTTAGCACGGCTAGTTAGCAACAATACAACAACAAAACAGCCTGCAGCAATCACAAACACTGCAACAGCGGGAAGCGTTTAAGTAACGTTAACGCTACATACTCATCAGAGGGTCTCTTTTTACTCGGCGAATCATCACCCAAATCTAAACGATGTCGCTTGAACATCCTGCCACCGATATCCGTCCAAACAGTGCCTTTAGCAGTTTATTAATCCATGCAGATTTTTCCCCCAAAGCGTTAAACATCACCAAAATGGCGACCGGAAGCTCTTACCTCATCATTATTATCCTTGACAAAATTATTCGAAAGCAGTTATTTACTGTGATACCCCGCAAGCACGATGCATAGAAAAGATCCCGGCTTTACTGTACACTGCACATGATGCTGTCCATGAACGCCTATTGCAGTTCGTGCTGATACGATGCAGTGGTTAAGGAGGTCTGCTGCCGGTCGGGTCGGGATGATGATGTGCCCGTCAAACAAGGCGCTACACAGTACTGTTGCCTCGCCCCCTTCAGTCCAAAGCATCAGCCTCACTGCAGCACAGGCAGGTCTGACTCAAGCACCCAGCAACCTCTCGGAAAATATGTTGTTACTAGTGCTGTAGGCTACATGTCACTATATAAATATTGCATGAATGAACAGAATAGTCTGCTCAGAATATAGCCTGACAGTGTTTGCTCTCCCGTTGATGCTTCAAGAAGGGAAATCTTTACACAGCATCGTTGCAGGGGACGCCATTGGAGTTCCATGCCACCATGGTGAAACTGGGACCCTACTGTGGGGAAAGTCAGCAGAGCTGTACAATATAGGCTTACAGAATTGACACACAAAGTTGTATATGATTCTGTTTTGCAAGAAAATAGCCATCAAATGAATTAGCCTACTCTGAATCAGATAAAGACAAAAGTAATTTAAGTGCATGCCATATCATCATGATTTCTTTTTTTCCCTCAATGAATGCACATTGCATTTAATGATGTGGTGAGATTAGTGGTCCTTAAGTCAAGTTCATTTGCTGCTCTCCCTCTTCATCATTCATTTTATTTCATTTGAAAGCTCATTCCTGGCTGCTTCCAGGCAGGATGTGTAGGCCTATGTCGCCCAATTTTAATGTTATAAAACCACTGATTAGCCTAATCAATTTCATCACTCAACATCAGCCCTACAGTATGGACCAGTAGTGTATACCCAAACCACATATATATATATATATATATATATATATATATATATATATATATATATATATATATATATAAATATATATAAATATATATATATATATTGTATGTGGGAATCGGGCATGCAGAAAAACGGCAAGAGAATTAGGCTTATAGGTTATACTATAGAAGTACTAAAATCATGATTTTTGACCTTTTCTCCTTGCCACATAAAAAAGTGTTGCATTTGCAACACTTTTGAATACCCTTTGTAGTGATATATGGAGTTTTTAAATGTTTATTAATTAGTTTATTTTTATGTTTTCAGATAATGTTGGATGCACTTTAAATTCCCTTCCAGAATGAATAGGAAGATTTTTCTTGTGTTATCAGGACTATAGTTTACAGGACTCTGCAGACATGCACAAACACTTGATCCAGTCTGGAATGTGCAACCAGGAAAAGTGAAGAGCATGAATATTTTTACTTCTCAGCTCTGTTAGAAGAGCTCAAAATCCTTCTTTCAACCTCTACAATTATAAAGTGATGAATAATATGTCACTGAAGACAATCATTGCCGTTGACACAGGTAATTACACAGCCTGGACATTGCTAACAAGCTGCATAATGGCAAATGGCTCATTGCTTATAGCTGGGGGATTGATGGTGATGTTAAGGAGAAGTCAACGTTACAACAAAGTCATAATTCTCTAATATGCAAGGATAATTTAAAATACCGGGTTTCCCCCACCTTTCGGTCTGTCTCACTTTCACAGGCTATTAAATAGCACTCCAACTGTGTATGAAATAGCTCTGGCAAACACTCCTGCAGAGCTGGCGATGAGAGCATAGACAATACTGTGGACTAATCATTTTCAAATATTGCTACATGAACTTTAACTGCCACCCCCAGCTTTAAAGAACTGGACACAAAATAGGTTAAAAGACAGCAATAACATATGTCCAGAGCAGAAAATATAATCTAAAAAGGATGTTTGTATGTCCCTACCATGCTTTAGTTTCATACAATACCTGGAGCATGAATGGATTACTGAACCACACGGGCCAGGGGTTCCGAGAGGTCTGGGCCTGAGTCTCTCTTTGAACTGACAACACTGAATAACTGCCAACCACATCCAGTCTAAGGAGCAAATGACCAGAAAAAGACTCAAAACTACACAGAGAGATGTAAAACAACCACAAAGAGACACAAAACGACTACAAAAAAATGCAAATGAGAGATGCAATAGGACAACAGGATGCAAAGCAAACACAAAGAGATGCCAAACCACATTTGTAGTCTTTTTACAGGCCTTCTACATGCCTGTGTCCAGGGGCACCATGTATTGAAGGAGTGCATTCAACAACACACAATAAAAATAACATTAGCTGAGCATCAGGAGAATCTAGCGTTACATTACAAAACATGCACTGAAGTTATTTAGTTGGATTTTGGATGAGGAAACACAGGTAATTAATATCTTAATTTATATTTATGTATTTTTAATATTATGTTTATAAATAATATTCTTTATATTGCTATACTGGTTACAGTTATTTTAGTCATACCCTGTGTACAAGTGTTGGGATCAGATGCTCTCATTGAGAGACTACAATAACCGTACTTGTGAAATGAAATTCAGCACCACACTGCCTGTGGGTCAGCCAGAGATATATGGATAGGTTCTTTTTAAACAGGTCCAACCAGAGGATGATACTGGTAATGGAGGAGGAGGAGAAGGGAAATGAGTGAGGATGTAGGCTTGTTACAGGAGTGAAAGGGTCCAGCTCATTGGAAAATTTGGTTAAGTCCTGCTGGAAAACTTCGGACAAACAAACTGCAACCAAGATTACCCATTGACCATTTTCTTATCTTGAAATAACATGACTAATTATACACTGTCTTATTGGATGTTGTAGTGAGTACTCTTGTATCAATTAAGAGGAAATGTTGAACTGCAATGATCTATGAGAGTCTCGAACTTTCCTGAATAAATCTTTTTATTAATATTGACTTCTGTGCTCATTGCTCTGCAAGATTACATAATGAAGGAATTCCTGTTTGCGAGATATTAAAGAAAATATTTTACGAAACTCCTTTAATGATGAATCTGAATCTGATGAAGATAAAACTGTAATAATAACTACCAAAGATCTACCATAAATGGTGCCTAAAAGACAACTGCATCATACCAACGCCCACAACAAGTTTGGCCCAACTCTGATTCTCCTGCTGGGTGGGGAAAGTAGCATCTGCAGCTGTTGCCCCATCACTGATATCACATCACCAGGTCCTGTCAGCCCTTATCACACTGGCCCACCATCTCCTATCTTAATAGAGATCTGACTGTATGCTGTGGCTACGTGCTGACCCCCGGCGTGGCCTTTCTGCTTATCGGCCGTGCGCAAGCTCACGCTCCTCCAACATCCTGCAACTTTGCCAGCCTTGCTTGCCAGCAGGGCCTTCAAAGCCATGTTGTTGTTGTTGTTGTTGTTGCTGGTGTTGTAGTCAGTTTCAGTTTTGCCTCCAAGAAATCTGGAAACTACTGATGTAGGTCACAGGGGACGAAGAACCATAGGCAGCGGCAGGGCAGCAGGATTCTGTGATCAAGGAAACTTCTATATTAATATGAGGGCTGATGGCAGTTCCAGTGTATTTACAGTCTTTCTGATAGATGAATACATATTCAACTACATTACATTTGATGTTGCTTTAAAAGAATAGTTCGACAATTTGGGTAATTATATGCTTACTTGCCAAAAGTTAGATGAGAATATCTATACCAATCTCATATCTGTGAGGTAAATATAAGGCTACAGCCAGCATCCGGTTAGCTTAGCTTAGCATAAAGACTGGAAATGGGGGGTAAACAGCCAGCATGGCTAGAGTTTTGTCATCATCATGAGGCTGAGCAGGCAATCAGTGGAGACTTCAGAACGTCACTACGTCCGACAGAAAATAGTCCCGCACAAAACCCAGTGTAAAACGGCAAACAGTTGTTTCTACACTTCAGTTTTACTTTCACTTCATACTTTATTTCTCCCCATGAGGAAATTTGTTTTGGACTCCCCAATGCAGTTCCACAATAATTCAGACACAGCCAGGCCAGCTGTTTCCCCCTGAGTCCAGGGTTTATGCTAGGCTAATTGGCTGCAATTTCATATTTAGCATACAGTACAAGAGTGATATCAATTTTCTCATCTGACTGTCAGAAAGAAAACTGAGTTTATTTCCCCAAATGTTGAACTACTCTTTAATTTAAACAGTTTGAGTGTAAATAAGACACCAACAGCCTAACTCTTTTATAGAATGCCAAGCTCATGTGGGAGGACAAGATTAGTGTGCATCATGTACATGTAAGATGAAGAGAAGTAGATTTAGGCTGACTCAATTTACCTATCTGCAACTGACTATACTACCATATTCATACTTGACAGCTGAAGTGATGAGAATATGCTCACAGTAATTGCAGAGATACAGAATCCATTTGAAAGTGCAAATGATGCAGCAATGCATATCGTATCTATGATACATTAGAATTTTTAACTCCACATGAAACAAGCAGGAAAAATATGACTGACATATTTTGCCTGTTTTTTCCCCTTTCCTATTATCTCAGATAATAACAGCCTTGTCAGCAACAGAGCAGAAAGTAACACTCCTCAAATCGCAGCACCCGGGGAGCAAACCTGCAGGGCTCTGCAATCTCCACTGTCTCAGAGGCAACACATGATAAAACTCAGGTAAGCGTAAAAAAGCAAGGTGAGAGAATGAAGCATGGATCATAAGGGCACTGACCATCACTGGAAGGGGCATCTGGTTGGTATAGTAATTAACCCTGCTGAGTGGTTGGCCTGGAAACTGCTGGCTCCACATCCCCCTGTCCACCCCCATCCCTCAAACCTTTGGAGGACCCAGAGATGATGGGGTGTCAAACCCTCCCTGGTCACACTTATTAGAGCCAGTGAGCATTGTTGTGACCTGGCTCGTCTCTCCCACTATCCAGGCTCCAGGGTATGATAACTGGGGGGGCTAGGGATCAGAACAAAGCAAGTTGATACTGTGATAAGATTAGTGATATATATGATATGGTACAACCCATCTCTACATCTAAAACATGAAAGGGTAGCAGCCAAGTACAAAGCTACAAAAAGCACAGGTCATGCATACATAACGATTCCTCCCTTGATCTCTCTTTGAAGCACAAATACAGAGAGGCAACCACACACCTGAGTGATTTAAGCAGCATGGGGCCAATCAAAGCACTTCACAATGCACATTTTGTACTTGCCCTCTAGTTGGGGATGTCGCTGTCACAGATAAAGGGCTAAGATTAGTTTTTGGCATGGGCTAGTTGCTGGTACCATAGCCTCATTTATCTGTAGTGGTGATGATTGGCTTCAACAGGTCTTAACAATCCTCTTTTGCTCTCTCGGGTGTGGGGAGGCAGCCTGAATCTTTTAGCTGTGTGACAAGACCAAATACCGGCCTATGAAATCCTGACAGGTATTGGTCAGAGCGGCACCATCTCTGATGGATCTTTAGCAAGTAAAAGCTCATATAGCATGTTTATGGTGGTTGTTTGTGTGGTTATAGGGGGTTAATTCAAGTAATTAACTGGCAATGCATTCATTGGAGCAACTAAAATGGTATAAATCTGGTATAAACAAACTAATATTGGATTTTTTTTAGGCCAATGACGATCTCAATATTAGAGAACTCTGGAAATACTGTAATGATATATTGGCAGATAGTCGTACAATAGTAAACATACGTATATAAGATCCACATTTTGACAATTGTGGCCACAATGCAAGTTGAAAAATTGCAGTCAGTGCTCTCTGGTGGACAGACTATGTAATGGTGATACCATTTCTAAAAGTCCACAAAAACATATACTGTATTTCTTTCATATAATTTCTGTACTGTAATTTATTTTTACTCACTGGCCAAGATATACAAAATACTTATATATCTGTTGTGAGCAAATATCGTCCTATATTTAGGATCTGGTCATTCTTAATTAATTTTTTTATTTTTTATTTATGTGTTTTTTAGTGAAATAGTGAGAAAGCCTGGCAGTTAACGTAATAGAAAATGTTTAAATAACGCAGAACAGACAAAAAAAATATTGTCAACTTCAATTCATGTCATTTCTGACCGGCCCACAACTGTGGCTCCTTCCCTTTCCACAGCTTTCCTGAAATAGACTCACAACTGTGTTCTTTCTTTTCTAACACATATGCAAAGCTCAGTAATTTCTTTCAGGCTTTCATGTGCATGAAAAAAAAAAAAAAAATGGTCAACGACTTTTTGAGGAACCCAACGCATGCTGGTATCATCTTGCAATTTCATTAGTTCAGACTCCATCTGGTTTATGAACTTAAACTCCTTGGGAAAAAAAAAGGCTTGCTGCAGTGTGCCAAATCAGCTGCCTGGCACAGGGCCGACACTGGGTACACACCATGGCTCCCTAGCTCCAATTCTTTCTCTCTCCTTGCCTCTATTTTGTGTCAGAGATTAAAAATAGCAAGTTGCCTTCTGCAGAATAAGCAGTTCATGGATTCTGGCTTTGACACTGTGTTTGCCTGGAGAGGCCAGCTGTCACCTGCATGCAGGAAGAGTAGGACTCACCACTGATTCTCAATACACAGTGGGCTCTGGACTCTGGCTGTGAGACAAAATGGGTGTGTCCGTGCATCCATTTACAGTGCTGAAAAACTTTTTGTTTTCAAAATTATACAATCATACCGAGACGTTTGTGTGTTTGCATGAGCTGAAAAAACCTTCTAAGACCCTAAAAAGTGGAAAATATATAAATTACGTTTCACACATGGACAACTGAAATAAATATCCTTCCAAAAATGGATATGTTAATTCAATTAAAAATAAAATTTGAATATTTCTAGGATTTTAGACAACTCAACATTGATTTGTGATGCAAGAACAATTTTCTCCCAAGGCGGGAAAGAAGAGAATCAAGTTAAGCTGCTCTAATCTGTAAAACAATCAAAAGACTGAGACGGCTGCATTTAGAATTAATGAGAGATCAACCTTGTGAACACTTAGAAATTAGTCGGAGCGATTTTCTGCGGATATGGGCTCATTTTCTGGTTCAGAACATTACTATATAAAAAAAAAAACCTCATCTGTGTGTGAAAGCTCAAACAAATATTGCACAGAGTTCCCAAAGTCAGCCTCTGTGTCAGAGTGGAAGTGTAGTTTAGATGAAAATCCTGCTTGTGTGGTTTCTAGCTTCAGGAGGGACCGGATACAAATATCAATAAAGAACTTTCAATGTCACTAGACCAGTGGTCCCCAAAATACCATGAGCCCTGGCAGGTGAACTCAAGTACCTCTTCACTGACAAGAGTTACAGTTAGTCATTTAAAGTGGATACTGTTACAATCATGTTCTCATACAATTGATTTTTTGTGGGTGCTTGTGCGTGGGTCAGATAAGACCAACTTCAAGACAGGTTATTTTGCGGGTTTATTAATTTATATTAATAAATATCAGTATATATTTCCACATATAAGGCACATGTAGTCTCATCCAAATATCAACTTCTAAATAAATAAATAACTGACGGATTAGTAAGATTCACCTAATCATACGTAGAGATGAATACACATCAAAAGACATACGTACAGCACATTCATTACAAGTTTTAGTAAGCCAATTTTGACCCCCTATGAGAATAGCAAAATGCAGTACTCAGTTTATTGGCATCCCTTAGGAGGAAGAAGAAAGCAAACAATTGGGATCATCTTATCCTAGGGGAAAGTAAGAAGGGAATATAGGGCACAGGAGTTGAGGTTGCTATATTTGTTATTTTCCTAGCTAAATTCTTCCTGTAGGGCATGAAGTTTGCAACTCCATTGATTTCAAGATTTTGTGTTCCAGCGCAGCAACGACCCTGTCTAGTAGCACCTCCGGCTCTGTCAACGGTGGCTGAAAAAGTGTTTTTTTCTCTCTGTTTTATTGAGTAAAACAGAGCTGCTAGGTGGAGCAGGGAGCTAGCGTGCGGTGGCCACGGTGTGTGAATGCAAGTAGGGCTGATTAATGCAATTATCAATGAGAACGACAAGGACGTGGATTTAAATAAGTCTTTCAGTGACGTCCGATCATGCCAAGCTGTCACTATGACAGGTGTCACTGCGCAGATCCACAATGTCCCAGTCCTCTGTATTCGACACCTCTGTGGACTGGTTCTCTGGAATTGATACAGAGTCTTCTACATGTTCAGGTGCATGATGACCCACTTCTGAATGATCAAAAGAGGCTTGTTTCATTGGAAGCCATGAAAGGTCTGACTCAGTGGACATTACACCCAGCGCCAGAGCTGCCTCTTCTCCTTCCTCCACCGTGGAACCCAGTTCTTCATCCTCCCCTCCCTCTACCTCATGCCCCGCTTCTTCCACTGGACTCCGCCCCTCCACCAGCCCTGAGGCGGCTCCATCTCCCATCAGGGTCTCGATTTCTCCCCCTCTCCTGTCAATCCCATTTGTCTCCACCCCCACCAGAGGCTCCAGGCTGTTGAGCTGTGCAGGTGCGTCTTCCCTGCTGACGCCATCTGTGCCAAGATCGCTGCCAGCGGTGTGGCATTCCCACGATGATTCATGTGAACTTCTGTCGTCTGACACAGCTGGGAGAGGGAAGATGAGACAACTGGTCATTTTAATTGCTCATTTGATCTGAGGCCATAGTTAAATTAGAATACAAGTACTTTGGCCCTAACCCTAACCCAACAAAGACAACTTTATTTAATTTGCATCTAATAAAGTGAGACGTATCTTTGACTCTTTTCCTGCTTCCAATGTTAGCTACATGATTGCTGGATATAAGCCAGACACTCTATAGTGTTTAATAGAACATAACGTAATCTCGGAGATTATTCCTTCACAGCGCTGTGCAATGCGAGAAAATCTCAGAGATGAACCGGGCAGACACAGCACTTTTCATCAGACTCACCCTGGGTTGGGTTAATTAAGTCTACTGCTAACTTACAACACTAATAACATTGCAGTTGCCAAAATGCCCCCGCGAGTCAAATCTATACTTCACCGTTAACCGTCTAGCCAATAAACCTGTATGGAAATGAACACGTCTGTTGACGGGTTACATTAGTTAACGATCATACCACACAAGCTCTCTCTCTCTCTCTCTCTCTCTCTCTCTCTCTCTCTCTCTCTCTCTCAATGGGCCAGGTGAGTAGCGCACAGCCATGAGTCCATGACGCTAATGTCTGATTACTCTACATTTTCACTGTGATATTTTGTGATTACATTCTGAATCTGCAACGTTCTCTGTCAGGTAAATATAGAAGTACAATGTCTTCCTCTGATGTAGACGTAGCCCACGCAGTAAGTCAGTACTAGGCTATACAGTGGAGTTGCATATTAAGTGGTTTGGGGTCCTTCTGTAAGTAATATTGGGGTACAAAAAAAGAATTCTACAAGCAGCAAAACCACGGGCCACGCAATCAGCCCGTTCCAAACAGGCCCATTTTCAACGGCCTCTGTACTATTAATACTAATACTCCTAATAAAGAACTCTGGCACAGTGGCAACATTTCAGCCAGAGTTTACAATGCATTTTAAGGAGGGAAAAACACACGCATATAAAGCACAAAACAATAACAGTTGGTAGTTAATGAGTTATCGCTAAGCACGAAGAATTGAACTGATGTCACAGTAAGCAATTGACTAGCCAATATAAACTAAGGATGCTGAAAGGCCGAAGCCTATAATGGCGTGGCAGTCGATCGGTTAATTACTTCTATTAAATCTTTTTTTATGTGAGAAAAGTATGATTCAAAAACACTTACAAAAGAAAACACAAGGAAAACTTTCCTCTTTCTGGACCACTGTGTCAATGTAGAAAGTTATTTCAATTACTTATGTGACTGAAGTGCTTCCATGGCAACAGGCTAAATATAGCAGCAGCGCCACAGACAAGGGGACGCAAGACAAGTGTGACGCCCCGCATCTCGGCAGTAGCAACAGCTTAGTTCTGCTTCTTCGCCAAAATATGCTCTCACTTCGGGGATTACTGACCCATATTTGTGGAAGTGCAGGCAAAAAGGTTAAAGACTGCACATAGAGTCCCAGCCACCTTTTCTCACACACACACATACACACGCAAAAACACGCAGGAAGAAAGCAACATTACTTGAACTGGCATCCATATTTATGGCCCCCCCGTCCCCCATCCCCTTTCAAAGAGAACACGGCAGAAGTTTCTGAATGTCAGCGGGCGAGAATTTGCTTCACATTTTCAAAATGCCATGGCATTTGGGCAGCTTGCACCAATGAGAAGCAGAGAGGAGTGGAGGCGGGAAGGGAAAGGACTTGGGTTAAACATGGAAGATAGCAAGGAGTGTCTAGCACGCGGTGACTAATTAGGGTGTTTATCCCGTTAGCTGTGGGTTCTATTATCAATGGCTGGAGAAGCCAGTTACACACAATTACACACTCACCTTTGGATGGCTGCATGTTTGGCTGAGTTTTGGCACGTGTTGGATGAAGCTCTGGTTGAAGGTTTTCATTCAGTGTCATATTGTCTCGTGTCCCTGTAAGACCACAATCAAAGAACAAACGCACCCGGTTACTTTCACACCCAAATTACAACAAAAACACAAAGTAAGAGGTGTGAAGAGTTTGGGTCTGGTTAGAAATGGATGGAGCTCATTCAAGCACATGTATGGTGCTGTGGTGTGTGTGTGTGTGTGTGTGTGTGTGTGTGTGTGTGTGTACAAACATACATGCACATATAAATTGCAGTGCTCACAGGAAGTGGCTTTAGTTCCCTGTCATCTGTCTTCATTAGTGATGGCTGCATGCCTCTTAGGATGACACCATATGCTACTCATAGGAGACTGCACTATAAACCAGACATCACCCATACACACGTAAACTGTTTTCACATAAACACATGCATACACGGGCCTGTAAGTGCGCGCATCAGCCTTTGCCTTCACAGAAAGCCTGTGAATAGGCATGTTTCTCTGACCATTCAAGTGTGAGGCACAAAACCAAACCGAAGAATGAGAAAATGGTCGACTGGATGGCAGATGCGTAAGAATCATGAATGGTGAACGGAGACCATATTGTTATGAATACACTCCATATTGTTATGGATGCTCAGTGTTGACACGGACGTGGGAACAGTGAGTGATAGCGTGGGGTGGGGGGCTGTTTGGATCCTGTGGCTTCTACATATCAACTGTGGGCATCAAAAGAAGCAACAATGTTGCAGGATGTTTAAAAAAAGTTCCTTCTTATACAGAGACAGTGGTTTTACAGTGGCCTCCACAACTATTGGATGGACAGCCATTACATTTGGTACAAACTATTATACCCCGTCAGGAAGAATTATAATAACTTTGCTGATCCCAGGTCAACATTTCAATTTGTCTAGTTTGACCAAATACTAAATTAATGACATCCCCATCAGCTTCAGTTCTAAATTATGTTTATTGCTAATTAACAAAGATGGTGAATTTGGTAAACATTATGCATCAGTTTGTTAGCACCGCCACTTTATTGCCTGATGTCATTTAGTAACTAATTTTGATCATTAGCAACCAGTTGAAATACCTATTATAAGAAGTATAATGTACATATGTAATTTTATGTCCTTATAAAATTACCATTTTTACAGTAAGTCATCTGCAACTTGTTATAGCTGAAATGACTAGATGGGAATGTTTTTGGTTAACCCAATGAATCAAATATCTGGAAAAAAAATGTTACATGACATTAATGAAACATGAATGAATCAAATACTGCCATAAAGCAATAACGCTCATTGACTAGAAACACAACGACCCAATACAACCAGAGAGATCAATCAATTGGATGAGTTAAGAAAAGGTCTTAAGGTTTAAGACTACGCCTTCATCCGAGCACTCTCTTTAAGTTTTGAGAGAGGCCTTAGAGGAGTTTTGCAGACTGCCTTTGAAAGCCAATAATAAGGTGGTGTTGGTTACTGAAGAGCAGGGCCCACACTGAGCGCAGCAGTGGGTCTCCAGCGCCAGGCAGCACTGCGGAGGAAGCAACTTCTTTTTAAACCTCTCTGGCAGCTGCCTGACCAGCCATCTAACCATCTCCTCTTCTCCCTAACACACATACAAAATACTGTATATGCGTATGCAACCATCCCGCAAAGATAACAGGCTGTTTTGCATTATATGACACTCCAACATACGGGATCATACACTCCATATCACAAATAAGGAGACAAAAAAAGAGATGTCTGTCAAACAGTCAAACGGTTAAACCTTACACTGGGATGCAGTGCTGTCTAGCTCTAGAGTGACAAGGCAATGCCTGCATCTTGAATGGAAACAAGTCTGCCACTGGACCAAAACAAAGCTATATGGGTGCATTCTTTATCCACATCTGTCTTTTCAATAGTTGATGCACACTGACATGCTTTCACTTGCGGTGTTACATTTCAGGTGCACTCATTCACCATGGGGGTTGGGTGAACTGGAAGACTGGTGGGGATCTATCAATCACAACTTTATCCGACTCACTGCATCGATGTCATTGTTATTGTTTTTGGCTCTCTCTGATCCTGAGACAACGTAGTCACCTCTAGTTTTCTCCGGGTCTCAGATAGGCAGCCAAGGCCCTCCATCCTATCCTGTTTGCCTTTAATATCCATCAGCCCAACTTCGTATCACATCAAGGCCACAGACGCCACATCTCTCGCTATATTTCTGTCTCCCTAACTGTGGTGGACAGTGTGGTCGTCAGGCACTCTGGGCCCTCGCCTACAAATTCCCTAATAACGGCACATTCCCCTAAATGTGTTTGTAATGTGGGCAATCATTTTCAGTAATGGATGCTTGTCAGTTTTATGGCGGTGAGAATGACGGTCTCATGACAGGGCACCTCCATCCAGCCGCAGCCCCTCCACCTCTCAGTCTGGTTTATACACGGCACAACATCTCCCTCCAGTGGGAAAAGCGGGGAACTTTTTTTTTTTTTTAGGTAGGCCGTCTTTTTCTGACTGCAAATGTAGTTTGGGATACTAATTTTTGATACAGTTTACATTTGGTTGCGGTTCTCTGAGGATGAGGTTTATTTAAAAGATGGAAAAAGCTGGCAGCCGTCTTATCAAAATATAAGGGCTGCTATGGATGCAGTGCATATCAAAACATATTTCATTCATAAGCCGGGGTTTACTCATATACACAGATGCAGGGATACATAAAAAATAAAAAATGGTGTTGTATATGTAATTGCGTTTTTGAATACTAGTTGAAGGAGCTTTTCTCCACTGTCTCACATAATGACAAGAATAAAAAAAAACTATATCTACAGTTTTGAGAGCACATTTTACTATTTATTTTATCATATCCTATTCCTGTATTAGTTTGACTCCAATTCCCAGAAAAACAACTTGGTCTGTTAATCAATTATTTTTCTCTTTTCTGACTATACAGTCTGCATTATATATCATTCTACGATATGACAGCCCTCAGTCCTGGTCTCACATGACTTTTGATTCAAATTCTTGCCAGTGAGAATCTGAGCACAATTTAAAATGAACCAAGAAGACAGTAGCGTGCTGCTTTTAATAAGTTCTCTCCTGTGATTAAAACATGCCCAACCCCAACATTCAAAAATAATATTTTTTCTCCCCTGAGTGTACATTTTCAGACAGATCCACTAGACCAAAAATATCAGTGTGTGATATTCAGACAGCCTGCTCTAGTCAATGCTATCATGAACAGACACATGAGCGGGTGGTCAATGGAGTCAACACATTGTAAACGGTGGGCATGAGGTGACACGCTTTCTGGGCGTCTGCCCAGATTTGTCCTGGCAGGACATAGTGGAGGGCATGGATGGGCTAAGGGGGGCAGAAGGAATACATACTCCCAATTCCCACGGATACGCGGTAGGTCAAGCCTGAGACGCAGCAAGAGAAGAAAGAAAGACACACCGTTATCAACATAAAACCTCATTAATGTAATGAGTGTAATGTAATTAATATTTCGATTGAAAAAAAAGAAAAAAAAGGTAAATCAGTGTAAGCCAGTTTGCTAGCTATAACAAACGAGATAATGGTTTTTTAAAAAAAAAAACAAATATATATATAATATATATATATTATAAAAAAAAATATATATATATATATATATATATATATATATATATATATATATATA
Organism: Perca flavescens; assembly: GCF_004354835.1. Classification (NCBI taxonomy): domain Eukaryota; kingdom Metazoa; phylum Chordata; class Actinopteri; order Perciformes; family Percidae; genus Perca; species Perca flavescens. The sequence continues at coordinate 22,366,008 of NC_041349.1, forward strand.
TATATATATATATATATATACACACATTAAAGAGCAATGTATGTGAGGGAAAAACATTCTCTTCTTAAATTTCAGCAAATTCTTAAATTATAAAAAGGGACATAAATGGCACTTTATAACAAGTTAACGGGTCGGTAGTTAACCTCTTATTTTTACATTTACTTTATGTGAACATGCACGCACGCACACCCATAGTCACACGGTCATGTTTGCTAATGGTGTGGTAGTGGAAGTACCAACCGGTCAAAAACATAGGCTGAACCATTGTCACACAGTCTTTGCGAGAGTGGATACATGCAGAGGTTGAGACTGATGCCTACAGTAAAGTTCCTGATCATATGTAACTGCCTTATAGACAATTAACTACACACAGCAGCTCTAACTTCTACCCACTTTGCTCTAATTCACATTCTTACAAATCTCTGTTTACTAGCTGGATTTATCAGAAACATTCAACAATAATTATAGAATTGTGAAACGATGATGATTATTTATTAGACAAACCAAAATAATGTATATCCATGACATATTACTGTAGGACTGTTATTACTCTGTCTTTGTTTAATAAGTGGATTTTGGTTTCAGGACTTTAAGAAGGAGACTGCAATGTGGTACAGCCTAAATGTATTTTCTGTGGAAGCTTTAACAGTTTGTCTTGAGACCCACCTGGAAGACTCCACAGTCCTGAAACCTCCAACGTCTTCAGCTTCTTTTCCAAATCAGCTACTCTGTTTCCAAGGATCCTGCAGACCAAGTACGATCAGGTTACTGGGGACTAATGAACAGTGTGTGTGTGTGTGTGTGTCACAGTCCAGTGTTTGCTTTCGAGGTGGAGGAGGATTCTCTGAACAGGTATGTAAACATAGTGTGCCAGGAGGATGACGTTTAAAAGGTGAGGCTTGTGAAAAAGGGAAAGGCTTGAAGTCAGTGGAGGAGCATGTGAGGGTTCCTCCGACATCATTATAATGTACCATTTCATTACCTGTTGGTGTGCCTCTGGTGCTGGATGACCAGGTTCTTCTCGTGGATGGTCTCCAGCAGAGCCGTGGCCAGGGACTTGAGGTCGGAGATGGACTGAGGCGTGGCTGGCAGGTTGCAGCCCTGCTCTTCCAGGAGCATCTCCTGAACTAAAAAAAAAAAAAAAAAAAAAAAAAAAAAAAAAAATTCAGATTAAAAAAAAAGGCAAGAATAGAAGGAGAGAAAAAAAAGAAGAAAGCTTTTATATTTGAAGCCATCTACAAAAACATGGTACTAACCTGCAACCTGCCAATAATGCACCAGTCAAACTTCACAAAACATACATACATACATACACACATACGGGTGAATTAACATGAGATGGGGAAAACAGCACGACAAGAGCAAGACAGAGATGGAGAGTTAAAAACAGCTGTCTACTAGTGACACTCTCCTAACTTTAACTCGGGAGCCCACTGTGCTGCTTCTGCCAACTGTCAGTCTTGGCAGGCTCATTTCCCTTCCAGTGGTGCTCTCTACCACTCGGAATACAATTAGTAACCCAGCTGGTGCCCGAGCGGTGGCTTCAGGGATCGGCAAAAAGGAGTTATTAAATAATGCATTAAGACATGGCTAGAAACAAAGGTGTTTAATGAAACTTGTTCGTTATAATGAAGAAAGAATCAGTTGCAGAGTTTATCTGATCAAAAACTACCTCATGTGCCATAATACAGACAGAGGTGAGGGAAAACATTCTACTGGCCTTCAACGCTCCCCAGATCAGCTGCTCTGGTATCTATTTATCTCGGATTTTAAAGAGAAATCAAAGTGAGCTGAACAGTTTGTGTTTTCACCTTGTTTGGCTGAGAGGACGCCGGTTAGAGGACTGCTGTTTGATTTCCCATATGTGCTGTAGTTTTTTCTCCTCTCAAGAGCTGTCTGTGGGGAGGGGAAAACGAGAGAATAAAGCCTGCTCTGCCATGTTTGATCAACACTTTAAAAAAAAATGCAAATTCAGTTTGGTCAAATGAGTTGTTGATTTTTAAAACCTAAAAATCCCAGTGATTCCATCTGTACCTTGTACTTCATGATGTTGGATTTCAGCAGGTTCACTTCCTCTTGCAGTTGGCTGAGACGCTCATGCAAGTACCTGCAGTAACAATGATCCATATCACCATCATAAGAGTCACAGCATATATAATGAGATTGAAGAGGTGCAGATTGCATGCAAATCACAACCGGACACGGACAATAGTTTTAAGTTGAAGCTCAGGCAAACGTTTGAAATAAGTCAGACGTGCAATATTTACACAATGCTTTACTATTAGCGTAAGCCGTCCCTCATGATCATTTAAACTAATAGTCAAATCTACATTTTGGGGCATAAAAAAAACAATCATTATTGGTTTAATCTTACAAAAGCTCAAAGAAATCAAAAAGGACTCCCCTCACCTACTTAACATCATAATAAAGTACATGTATACAGGTGATGTTGCATTGTCCAACTGATACAACTTAAAATAGCAAACTAAGTACTACAGTACTAAGATTTAAAGCCATTTCCTGGGAATCTGCAACTCAGCTTTCCAGAGGCTGGATTAGAGATTTAGAAAAATAGAAGTGGAACGGGCTTGAAACAATGTTACTGGTGAAGGTTGTTCTGTGTCCTAGGTATCTGCTTCTTTGTCTCACGTACCTGTTCTCCATGCAGAGGGCATCCACATCAATGATGCGTGCCTCGCGGTTGCCCAAGATGTGGTTGAGCTCCACGTTGAGTCGGTAGGTCTTCTCCCTGAACACACTGCGCTCCGACTTCACGTCCTGCAGCTCGTCCGCAAGAGCCTTCATGTTGTGCTCCATCTCCTCCATCTAGAAGAAAAACAACCAGGCAAAAAGGTTCGTTAGAGACTCCACTGAAAGATATTTTGAAGCTTTGTTTACTAGAGTAAAGTTTGCTGAGTACATACACTGTTTTTAGCAATCAGCAAGAACACCTCAAAGGAAGGGAAAGTGTTGTTTTTTATCAAAATAATAGAATAAAATAGAACACCATCACAATGTAAGCCTCATAATGGCAGTATTTAGTGCACTGTGTGTATGTAGCTTGCAGGAGTGACAGTAGTCATGGGGTGAGAATCAAGTAGAAAAAGTGATGCATGTCCCGATGCACAAAATGTGAATGAATTGTATTATGAATTACTGAGGTTATTTTTGTATGTTTTGAAAATCCAAAGAAAATGTAGCTATGATCAAATTTCATTGTAACTGCACTGGACATGTTTGAATGGGATTGCTAAATTTGAGACAGTTGTCTAGGTTTTGGATAATTTAAAAAAAAAAAAATTAGAAAAAAAGGAAATTTATCAACCTGTAGCCCTGCTCTCTCTAGCTGGTTAACTAGATCCTCACGTTCATGGGCGGGGAAATGGCGCGCGCCCACCTCCTCATCCCCCAGCCTCTGTCGAGTAATGGTCATTCTCAGCAGCTATAGCAAAAAAAAAAAAAAAAAAAAAAACATTTGAAATGCACTGCGTATCTCAAACACATCTACTCATGCACTTGACTGAGTGAGGGGGTCATGTCATATGCTGGCCCTGGTAACATTACCTTGTTATCCCCCTGGGCCTCGGTGAGCCTCTGAGTCAGCTCCTTCACCTCCTCAGCCAGCTGTTTCGTTCGCTCCCTCGAGTCTCTCACCAGCTGAGCCAGGTTCACCTGAGGAGAAGGTGGAGAAGAAGAGTGAATGGCAATGGTATGTTTGGATGTAACAATGGTAACAGGCCACTTGATCCATCATGGAGAGGGTTCAAATCCAACAATTTAACCCATTCAATTAGGGTACCACATCCTTCTTCTTCAACTCATTGTTAACAAACAGAAACAACTCTGATTTACAGCTTTTGAATGGGTTGTCATCGAACACATCACACATAGGACTGAATGGAGTTCGCTATAAGAAAACAGAATTCTAGATAATCAATATCACAACAAAAATCCCTCTCAGTCTAAACCATAGATATATTTATTTCAAAGCAGATATTAATTGGTCATTTACTTTTTTTTTTACAACCAATTTACAAGAATCCGATTATTTACTGTACTGTATATGATAAGCTATAATATGTGTCAGCATTATCCTTTTCACAACACTGATGTTTGCCTGTCGTTTGTCCTCTAATCAGCAAGAAGCTTTTTTTATAATGCATTGCAATTCAGTAACAAACTCTTAAATTCTAGTGTCACAGCGTGCTTGAAAGCACCACCAAGCAGAGTCCTTCTCTTTATCTCTACATCTTTACCCGAACAATAATTATCTCGTAAGGTGGGTAGATTTTTACTGTGGACATGTTATCTGTATTTGGTTGCTTTTATGAGGATGTTGTTTGTCCATTGAGATCCTGTATTTGTTGTGATCACATGTCCCAGAGGTTATTCTCCCCAAACTAAATCAACATAACAAAAGGGAGGGAGCAATTTCAATTCAACCACACCACACAATTTACACTGTAACATAACAAAGGCAAATACTTTAGCATAAGTGGCAGTGAGAAAGTCTTAACTCAAACACAACTTACTTGATTGCGTTTTTCTGGTGGCAAAGAGGGGTCACCATCCTAAAATATGCAAAGAGTTACATTATCAAAATATTATCTGTCAAGCAAATATTACATTAAGCATACTGTTAAACATTCCCATTTAATTGCCTGACTGCTTGGTCAGAGAGTATATAGACAATACTGCGCACACAGACAAATGAAGATCACCTTGAAGGTTTGAACCACTCACAATGAGTTCCGTGTACTTTTTCTTGAGTCCCTGGTGGCGCTCCCTCAGCTGGTTGGCCATCATCTTGTACTGGTCTCTTTCCTGCTGACAGGTATCCAGCTCCTTGGACAGAATGAGCAGGGCCTCTTTCTTACTCTCCAGCTTGCGCTTACACACCAGGAACTACAACAAACACAGCGCACAAGGACACAACAGACACAAGTGGTATTATGAGATGCTATATTGTGCATACAGTTAATTGTAAGTCAACGTCTATCTCTCGTAAGCTTATTCTTGGCTTAAATATTTCCCTACCCTGCAATGGTAACGGTCAAATTACTAAATAGTGCAAATATTACAAGCCCCGACCAGTTTGCTACAGGTGGAAAAACACACACTGGAGCGTTAACGTGTAGATAAGACACAGCAGAAGGAACAGAGTAAACCTTGATAGCTGTCGGACCAGCTCGTAACCAAATGAAATAGCAGCCGCTACAAAAAGGAGCTGAATGTGCAGTAGTAGTGTGAAGTAAAGATTGTAGTATGGTGGGGTTGTGTAGCTCAACCATGCTAATCCCTTATGTGAAGCTGCAACAAATCAGTCTGCCAATTATTTTCTCATTTAATGGATGTCCGTTTGTTCTATAAAACATCATACAACAACTCAAAATAGTGAAAATGCCCATTACACTTCTCTAAAACCCAGGGTGGTGATATTACATTGCTTGTTTTCTCTAGCTGTCACACAAAGAAATACAGTAAATCCTTTGATTTTATTTGGGTTTGTGGTTCACTCTGCATTTATTGGAGTAATTTCATTATATTGGGTATTACTAAAGTTTCTATATAAGCTTTGTTTAAAAACAATTTTTGTGACTACACGTAAGCACTAGGCTATATGAGTAGTGCCATTTACAGTCAGTTAGGCTTACATTAGGTTTTCTATATCCATATAGGTCGAATCTTCAATCTGCAGATTTTGATACATTTATTCGAGGAAATGCAGTCCCACAGGTGGGCTTATCTGGTCTAGCCATAGAGTCTAGCACATAACGTTTAAGTGGAGTCAATGCATTTCCAACTAGCTTCCAAAAATAGCTAGCTTACCCCTTCAATGAATCGTTAGCCTATCTAGCAAAAGGCGAAAAAGTAGCGTTTATATGTGATGTTAAACAGCTCATCGGTCTAACGTCATTAACGTTATATCCAAGACACTGACGCTCATTCCATATGGATGAGGGAGCTTCTGTAAAATCAGTCCGTCTCTGCAACAGCTGTTCACGGTCTTCGCCACTCATTTACCTCGCTGACGAGCCCCTGCCAGTCACCCTCGCTCCTTTTGGAAGACTGCATTATCCGAAATATATATATATATTTTTACAGAATGTCAGGACCAGGTCTGACTCTCTGCCTCCGTTCGAGCTGCCTCTCCTCCGTTTGTTATCCTGCAACGCCACTTTCTTTGGCTCTGCTGTCAAGTCGCGCAGAAGAAGAAAAAAAAGATACGATTTCCGGTACAACGTTGACAATAAAGTTCTCGTTGAAGAAAATTAGTTTTGAGAAATAATTCCAAATGGTATGTATGCCGCTGGTATGCCCCAGTCTATGGTATGCCCTAACACTATTTAAGTATGAAACACTGGATATCCTACATTATTCGGAAGTAAAGCGAAACGGAAGCGCCCCTCTCTTGGGGAATAATAAGCCAGACATTAGCTGAGCCTCATTTCCAGTGGTGGAATGGATGGAAGTTACAAGTATTGTAATACAAATTCAACGTACTTGTACTTTACTTCAGTTATTTACATTTTAAGCAACTTTATATTTCTACTCCACCACATCGCAGAGGGAAATATTGTACTTTTTACTACATTTGTCAGCTTTAGATACCATTCAGATTACAGTTTATCCCCTTCCTGTCCAGTTTAAAAAACATGTATTTCCAGATTGATTTTGGATGTTTGTGATAAACCGAATGATGAAGTGTTCCTTTATGTCTTGTTTTTATGTTGCAATTATCCAACTTCTTAAGCTAAATAAACTATTTTAAACCTCTCTCTGATCAGTTAGAAAAAGCATCATCACAAAGCTGAAAACAGCTGTTTTTCTGAGTTTATGAAAAGTAGACTTTGTAGAGATACGTGGTTATCACAGGACAGCGATGGTACAAATAGGATGATCTTTATAGAATATGATGCGTTGCTATAGATCAAGAGTATACAGTATAAGGAGTTAAATGTGCACAACCTTAAATGCAACATACACATCTATGCAGCTGTAATACTAATCCTAAAAACATCATGTATTATAGTAAAACACTGACAAGGAACATTTTACTGCACAATAAGTAGGCTACTTTGACTAAGCACACTTTGCTGATAGTACTAATAAGGTTTTAAATACAGGACTTTTACGTGAAGTGGAGCATTTTCAGTGTGGTATTAGTACTTTTACTTAATTTAAGGATCTGAATACCCAGTATTATGTTACAACTGATATGTTGGGTGGATGAGAGGGGTGAAATTATCTTTGACCAATTTTATAATAAAACATCTTGCAATCCATCCATCCATCCATCCATCTTCGTCCGCTTATCCGGTGTCGGGTCGCGGGGGGAGCAGCTCCAGCAGGGGACCCCAAACTTCCCTTTGAGCAACATTAACCAGCTCCGACTTTTCAGGCGTTCCCAGGCCAGTATTGGAGATATAATCCCTTAGTTGGGTCTTTAATTTAGGGAAGGGGGATCTGAGATGCCCGAACCACCTCAACTGGCTCCTTTCGACGCAAAGGAGCATGTTAGCTCCTCACGGATGTTGAGCTTCTCACCCTATCTCTAAGGGATGACGCCAGCCACCCTCCTGAGGTGAAATACCCTGGATCTCGTTCTTTCGGTCAAGCCTTTTAGGTAATAAAACATCTTTTCGTCACAACGGTGCGATAGATTGAATCATATTTCTCCGAAAATCCATTTATTCAGATGAACTCCTTCACAAGGACTCATTCCCTACCTGGAGTTGCAATCATATTTTCAAAATATTTATTCAGATACTCAAGTTGAAATTTACAGTAGCCTATATATTGAGGATAACATCCAATATGTCTAAAACAAAAATAATGAAAAGAGAATCTTTATCTGTCATAAAGCTTACATATTCCATTGTTATGCACATTTGCAATACCATTGAATTCAATTAAAAAAATAAGATGCTTTCCATCGTTTCTGCTGACTTTTGTGTGATACACAGTAATGGCATTGCAGTCCTTGTTTTATGTACATTTTGTATTTTCACAAAACAGAATGAATACCCAACATCTTTATTTGTCTCAAAACCCTTCTGAAATTGTAGAACCTCTGAGGCTGATAACAGGCCAATGAGATAAAATGACCCAAAACACAGCTTGTCCTACCTCTGTTATTTGTGAAAGAAACCATCTTAGGATTTGGTATTCTAGTTAACGGTCATTCTTTTACCCCCACATAATGTAACAATATCATGGAAATATAAAAGAATAAAAAATTTAAAATGTGTTTTTTTAAAGGACTGCAGCGGTAAAGTTATATCAGCAGTAAAATATAAAAAAGTAACAGAAGTACAAGTAGTTAAGTATTTTCAATTTCAGGGTCTTTATTGGTAATATTGATTCATCAATCTGGGAAAACATGTGAATTACCTTGCAACTAAAGCCATCAGATAAATGTAGCTAAATAAAAGTAGAATAGTTCCATATAAGGATAATGGTCAAGTAAAAGTATAAAATCTTACAAAAGGAAAAAAAGTGAAGACAAAGTCCCTTAAAAATGACTACAGCACTGTATCCTCTAATCTACTTACTGTTACGTTTGCCTTTGAAAAAAAGTTACTATATCCAACACATGCAACATCTTACAGGCTTATTTTACAGAGGACATTTAGACACAGATGGAAAAGCACAGATGTAAATAAAAATGAATGCTGAATTTCATTTAGCTGCTTCAGTTTCAGGGATGTGGTATTATTTATGCTGACTTGCTGTCAGACTGTCATGACTTACCGAGACACTGGAATATAACAGAATGTGTTGTTGTTGTAAATGTTATTATTTACACCTTTTTTTTTCTTTTATGATAAGTTTGGCGATTTCAGATGTGAAAAAGACCTATTGGACTTAATGTTTGTGCAGTCTTGATGCCTAATGTTGCTCTAGCCTTGCTTTGGGGCATATACACTATAACTATTAAAACTACTGTATTACAACAGAATTACTTGTGCTTTTTTCTCTGACTGTCCCTAATCCTTTTTGAATTCAAATTCAAAGTCACTGGTTTGAGACTCTTGAACTGGGACACCCAGATGCTCCTCAGGGTTTATGGACAGCATTGTAAAGCTGGTGGTGATGTCTTCTCTTTTGAACATTTCCTTCAAGGGTGTCTGCGAATTCCACCCTTGGGTCTTGGCAAACTTGTAAACACATCCAAAGAGATCAGGAAATATTTTCATTAAATCAACTTGGGCTGCATCCTCGGCACTGCAAACAAATGGAATAGTTTTTGAAAACTGGTTTTCAGGATGGATATAGATGCATAGTATTAGCAAGCAGCAGAATGAAATAGTATAAGGAAGAATTAACATTATTCTAAAGACATGTGTTGTATGTACTTTTTTGTATTGTAAAAAAGACACTTGACACTCTCTTAAAAAAAAAATTAAAGTGTATAATTATTGTGTTTGTTAATAAATTAGTGATAATAGAAAATAATTAAAATACATTTTAAGGCCCTGCATCACTTTCACTCACTAGTGCTCATGGAGGTTTCGTATGAAGCGCAGTAATCCCAGTGTGTTGTCAGGGTAGGCTTTGTTCTTGGCATCCATCTTCTGGACCAACTCTGGTGGACACTGCAACATAATAATTAATAATTATAATAATTATTAATATAATAATATACAGTGGAATTTAGGAATACAGAAGTTACAGTTGTAATGTTACAGTCACCTTATTTTTCCATTGTTCAAAGGATCCATCCCCAGCACATTCTTCCAATGAACAAACCAGTTCCTTGTCAGCCTTTCGACAGTTTGCCACCTCATCCCTGTTGCCAGTCCTTCTCAAGTATTCAACTCTCCTGAAAAAAAGTTTATTTTAGGATGCATGAATTGCAAAATAAACAGAACCTTATAAAAATCTCAGCAGTTTGAGTGGTACAGATATCCAGGTGGATGAATCCTAATTGCTTTGGTGATCCTCTTACTGTTTCCCTAGAGCCACTAGCAAGTCAAAGTTTTCACTTATCCTGCGAAATATCTCCTGGATGAATTAGCTCAAAAACTGGTACAGTTATTTATGGTTACCAGAGGATGAATTGTATAATGACTTTGGTGATCCCCTGGCTTGTCCTCTAGCACCACCATGAGGTTGACATTTGTGGGTTTGATTGAAATTTATCACCACCCATCAAGTGGATTGCCATCAAATTTGGTACAAACATTGATTTTCCCTACAGGATAAATTATAATAACTTTTACTCTAGCGCCATCAGGCCAGTTTGTCCAATATTTTCGTTTATGAGTAAATACTTGCAAAACTAATGGTATTCCCATCAGCTGGACTTTGTCAATGTTAGCATGCTGACAGCTAAATATGGTAATATACTGTAGTAAGCATGGTAAACATTGGTCTGCTTAACATCAGTATATTACAATTGTTATTTTGAGCATATAAGCCTGCCAATATTAACATTTAGCCCAAAGCACTGCTGTACAGCCTCACAGAGAAGCTAATATGGACAGATGGTCTCTTTTTCCTAAACTTAACTAGTCGTTTTGATGACTAAATTTAACTGTCGTCGCCGTAGCTTCAAGCTTGGTTTCATTCTTTACAACACAATGCCTTTGAGATAAGACTGAAAGTGAGAAAGTGAGTGGAGATTGTTGAGGCAGTGGAATGGAGGCAGGGTGAGGCTAAAATAGCAGCCTGCCTTTAAATGTGTATATTCAGAATGGGTATGAACATGCTCAATGGTGTTTTAAGCCCCCAACGTCTCCTTCCAGGCAGCGCAGCGACCATTGACTTCAAGGCACCTAACCCTAAACATTAACCCTAACCATTGCCTAATCAACTTCAAGGTAGCGCTGCGACCGTTGACTTCAAGGCACATAATCCTAACCTTAAGCCTAACCCTAACCATAACCATAACCGTTGCCTAATCCTAGTGCAGGCAGCACTGCCTGGAAGGAGACGTTGGGGGCTTAAAACACCGATAAACTATGAACACATTTCACCCTGAACCAAAAATGTCAGCTTGTTGGTTGGGCTAGATGAAATGTCACCAGATCACCAGTCAAGACACACAATGTCTGGGTACTATGAATGTCTGTACCACATTTTGTCCCATTCCATCTAGTAAATGTAGAGATATTTCACTTTGAACCAAACAGCTGACAATGCTATCCAATACAAAATTAAATATCAACCTATCAATTAAACAGTCAGTGGTTCCTTCTTACCTTTCAGGGGTCCAGAAGAAGGGATGACTCAAGCATTCTTCCACTTTAGGTCTGTTCATTGGTTCTTCACTGATCATCCACTCAATGAGATCCTTTGCCACCACATCTTCAACATGGTCCAAACTGTACCTCCCTTCATCAATGTTGTTCTCAAATTTAGAGGATTTGTCACCAAAAGGATGGTGTCCCCCAGAGAGGATATAATAACTGAGCATACCTGCCACCTTAAGAATTAACAGAACATTTTAGCAATCAAGGACGTATTTTTCACTTAGTCATCAGTTAAGTTTGAGTAGCAGAAAAACTGACCTGTATATCAGTGTTCGACTTGTATGGAATTTTAGTGTCATCATCGTCTGCTAAAGTCTCCTTGGCCATCCAGCATTTAGTTCCAGCACTTCCTGTGCGATAAGTTGTTTGGCCTTTGGGCAACCTTCGACTTATGCCAAAATCAGCTAATCTTGCCCTCCCTTTAACATCTGTAGGACAGACCAAGTAGACAAACTCAAGAAACAAAATTATGTATGATTTTTATAAATTAAAATATTATTATTACTATTTTCCTGGATTATAAATCTTAAATTCCTTGATTTCAGTATCTTTTTTAAGTTGTCTTACCGATCAAGACATTCTGTGGTTTGAGATCCCGGTGGACAATTGGAGGATTTTGACTGTGAAGCACCTTTAAACTCTCCAGGACCTGATAGACAAGTTTTTTTATCAGCAGACTCCGATCATTATTTCTGATGCGCTCTTCCAAGGTGTATTCACAAAGTTGAAGACCAAGATATCCAAAGTTCTCATCCTCCGCAGCATCAACATATCGTACAATAGATGGATTATCAAGCTCTGGAAGTCGCAGAAATCCTTCCTCATTCTTCAGCTCTTTATAGTTGCATTTAGTCATTCTTTTAATAGCAACTTCAGTGCCGTCAGCTCTCAGCCCCAAGAAGACTTCAGTACCATCACTTCCCTTCGCTATGCGGAATTCTGCATCATTCACATAAATCATGCTCCCAATTATGGTTACTTTACTTTCATCAGTGCTCAGAAGCTTCTCTAGTTTTTCTCTCCACCTCTTGCTTCTTTTTAGCCATTTGTGTTTTATTGATAATACAGTAGTGTTGAACTGGAAGGGCATCACATTTGAAGTTTCCATAACAGGAGCTGCTGTTAGATCAGTTGCAGCAGTGCAAACATCATCGTTCGGGTCTTCTTGCTTTTCCTTCTTTCTCTTCTTCTTTTTCTTCTTTTTCTTGGATCCAGGTAAGATTGCAGAGTCTTCACATTCCATGTTTGGTTTGCTGAAATGATTTTTCAGTCGTCTCAGCACTTCTTTCAGCTTGTCATTCATTTTCATATCTGCAAATGCTAGTATGTCTTCAGGCACCGAAGTTAGCCCCACTGATGTAAAGATGGAAGCTACCTGTTCAACTGAAAGTAAGTTTGCAAATACACCATATGTGTAGACTCTAATGTCAGAAGAATGTTGGTCCTTTGCAAAAGGAGCAACTGTTTTGCATAACTTCTCAAGAAAGTCGGGATCCCAGCCATCTGTGCCCTTTGTTTTCTGTGTTATCACATATAGAGTTTGCAGAACAGTTTGCCATATATCAGGTCTATCTTTGGAGGAAAGCCGGTCCAGTAGTTGGGGGATTATAGCTAATGCTTGCTCATTTAGTATGTCTTCCATTGTGCAGAAAACTGCATGCAAACTATCTATTGCTCTCTTTACATCTCTCTCAGGGATGTTTGGAAAGCGACTGACTGCACCTGTAATATACGTGTTCACATTTTTAGTGTCCTTCAACCATTTGATACTTCCCTGGCTGTATTTTTCATAACCTGGCCCAGTAACAGTAAAGAGAATTTCGATCATGGTCAGATGGGTCTGAGGATCCTCCAGCAGCATGTGGCTGTCAAAGGTTTTCAACACTTCTTCAGGTGATTTCCCTCGCACAGCAATTTCCATATCCAGGAAATATCTGATTTTGGAGCACAATTCGTCTCCTTTTGATGCAAGTTCATGAATTATCTGAGATAATTTTTTTTTTTCAGGATCAGGCAGAGGTAACAAAGTTACCAGTGCACCGGCAGAGATGAGCACTTTCAGAACATCCTCCCTGTCATTGATGGCAGCTTGCAGCGGTGTGAATATGGGATTGTATCCGTTTGGATTAGCTTTTGCTTCAAGTAGTTTCTCCACAAAATAAAGTGGTGCTTTGGATAGTGAGACATAATGCAAAGGTGTCCAGACATTTTGGGAAGCCTGGTTTGGGTCTGCACCCTGATGCAAAAGGAAAGTAAAAATATCCCTATTGTGATTTACAACAGCAGCAATCAGTGGAGTTATATAGTCATTACACTCTCTGCAGGGGTAAACTTGATTAAGATTGGTTTTTTTAAGTAATTTTTTGAGCTTGTTGAGGTTGTTGTTTATAATGCACCTTATTATAGGATGTGTTTCTGTTAGGGGGGCTGTGACCTGGACCTTTGTGGATAGCTGGATAGATGGAAACATATTAATTTCTTTGCTTCAGAGGAACTGCAAAAAGACAAAATAATTATGTTAGTATACCAAAAGCGGCCAGAAGCTATCATTAGAATTCAAGGTTCATTATGTTTATTTAATTTTAAAGATGCATTTTTATTGCTTTTAAAAGCTCAAACGAAATTCCATTTACAACCATTGTATTAAACTGTCTACATGCTTACATACAGCACTATAAAACTAGAGGTGACGTTTGTCACCAACACTGTGATAAACTTGGCCAAGTACCAACATAGGCTATATTCAAAAACAGTTTGATCCTACAACTTGTAAACCTGCCTATATTCAGTATATTTGCTGAAATTCACAACAGGTTTAGTAGTAATTTAATATTGACATAAATACAGTTGAGTAAACACTGGTCCCAAATTCTAGAATAGCTAATGCTAAGTAGGGTTGGGTATTGTTTGGGTTTTTTCTGATACCGGTGCTAAAGCGATACTTTTAAAACAGCGCTGGTGCCCAAACGGTGCCTGAACTGGTACTTTTTAAGAAAATAAAAAGAAAAGAAGAAGAAAAAAAGAAGGGTACTAAACAACAGTCAGCAGCATTAAAGAACGGCTTGTTTATTGCTAAGGCCATATGGTCAAAATTAAAGATTTAATTATAACTATAAATTAAAACAATAACTTATTTCACCAGTAAATTGCTGTTGAACGACAAAAACAATCAACAGATAGGAAAAGGTTATTTTACAATTCCCGTGAATGCACCACGAGGCTACCTGCTTTAAAGGTCCCATGGCATGACAATTTCACTTTATGAGGTTTTACCCCAGCCTTCCTATGGTCCCCCAGTGGCTAGAAATGGCGATAGGTGTAAACCAAGCCCTATGCTGCTCTGCCTTTGAGAAAATGAAATACAGTCACACTTTACACTGTTTAACGTTTGCTGTCAGCATTTTAACCATGTTTAATCCAGCTGCTAGCTAAAGATAGGCTAACGTCTGCTGTCGAGTGTAGTGTAAAATCAGGCACCGAAATAATGAGACACCGAAATTTTCGTTATTAGGCTATTCGGTCTCGTTACTACCCTTTACCGTTTTTGGTTTTGACTTGCACAGATCAAGCCACACCTTGCCCTACTCACTGTTTGAACTTCCTCATTCAGCCTGTAAACCAAAATTAAACTTCGAATGTGCACAGGTGTAAAATGCCTCCAGTAGGCTATTCATAATTTTTTTTTATCGTAGTTGGTACAAGGATGACATATTGTGTAATTAAACAAACTGACATTAAATAACCATGGGTTATGAATAAGACCAAAGAATTTGATAAGACTATGCTACATCAGTGTGCTTTTCCTTAGCAAACAAACTAATTATTTTACATAACAAATTTAAGGTAACTATAGAGAATTGCAGGAAAATGTAAGCCTACTTACAATGTCGACGTGGTACGTCTGCTGCAGAGTAAATCATATATTAAGGAACTTAACATGCAGTGCTCTTTTTGTGGGCTACTCCTGTCTGTGACTGACACTTTTACCGTCTGACACGACGCTGAACTTGGCTCCACATCCGCTCCGGTTCTCTTTAAGTTTCGATTCCACCTTAAAACAAATGTCTGTTTCAGCCATTGGTGACAGTGTTTATCGCAAAATCGAGCCATTCTGCATCAATGCAGATTACAGCTTTATATAAAATATATATATATATATATATATATATATATATATATATATATATATATATATATATATATATATATAATTGTTTCCTGACACTTGTTTGTGCTGAATATGTCTGAATGAAAGCCAACAATCTTACAAATTATATTTAAAAAGTGACAAATTCTCACGACCAGTAGCCTACCACACTGTGAGGTGTAAGTGTAATATGTTGTTGTAATGTTTTTTTTTATGTCCATATCTACAGTGGAATTATGGAGAAAACCAAGCTCAAAAATAGACATTTTGACAATTATATTGCAACAGATGTTGACTTTGCACTGCCCCCTAATGGCCAAATATGGTTGTCCCATAAATTGCTCACCTGATTCACATACAACAGTTCCTAACGTTCCCAATTCACACCCCATATGTCCATATCTACTGTAGAATTATGGAAAAAATCAAGCTTAAAAATAGACATTTTGACCATTACATTGCAACAGATGCTGACTTTGCAATGCCCCCCAATGGTCAAATATGGTTGTCCGTTAAATATCTCACCTGATTAACATACTACAGTTCCTAACGTTTCCAATGATGCCCCATATGTCCATATCTACTGTAGAATTATGGTGATAATCAAGCTCAAAAATAGACATTTTGACATATTTTGACAATTATATAGCAACATTTGCTGACTTTGCACTGCTATGTTTGTCCATTGAATTTCTCACCTGATTCATATACTATAGATAATAACGTTTCCAATGATGCCCCATATGTCCATATCTACTGTGGAATTATGGAGAAAATCCAGCTCAAAAATAGACTCTTGTTTTGAGCTTCTGGTACCCCCAGGTGCTGACAATCAGGTGCCTGATTCTGCAACCAGTGGCCATCCCATATCTCCACAGTCTGGGACCAAACTCTATCCTCCAAGATGACAATGCTCGTCCCCACAGAGCGGGGTTTATCAGAGACTACCTCCAGAATGTGGGAGTGGAGAGGATGGACTGGCCTGCCAGCAGTCCTGACCTTGTGTGATCAGCTTGGGTGTGCTGTTCGTGCCAGAGTGACCAACACAACCACGTTGGCTGACTTGCGACAAATACTGGTTGAAGAATGGGATGCCATCCCACAGCAGTGTGTGACCAGGCTGGTGACCAGCATGAGGAGGTGGTGCCAGGCTGTTGTGGCTGTGTATGGTTCTTCCACACGCTACTGAGGCTCCTGTTTGTTAAATTAATACATTGTTAAATTGCCAATATGTCTTGTTTCTTCAAACTTCAATCATCCAATCCACCAAACACCAAACGAGTCAATGGCAGAATAAGCTGTTTGGCATTGGCAGAGAAGATTTGGCAAATTTTTCATGGGCGCAAACCACATACTCAGCGCTGCTGCTCATCCCACAAATGCATGTTCCTTACAAATGGGGCACCATTTGAAAGGGAACTAAACAGGCTTTTTATCGGTATAAGATTTATTGCCAAAAAGCATGGTTACCACAGAGAAATAATCTACCAAACACAAATTTCCTTACTTTTTGTTTTTATATATATATATATATATATATATATATATATATATATATATATATATATATATATATATATATATATATATATATATATATATATATATATATATATATATATATATATATATATATATATATATATATATATATATATGTATATACATATATATATATATATGTATATACATATATATATATATATATATATATATATATATATATATACATATATATATATATATATGTATATATATACATACATATATATATATATAAAACTGTAATCTGCACTGATGCAGAATGGCTCAATTTTGCAATAAACACTGCCACCAGTGGCTGAAACAGACATTTTTTAAGGTGGAATTGAAACTTAAAGAGAACCGGAGTGAATGTGGAGCCAAGTTCAGCGTCTTCTCTCAGACTCTGCCTCTGAGCTCCTCCCATTTACAGCAACAGGTTGGTCAAGACTTGCTGGGAGAGCTGGGTTGGGTTCAGAAGATGAGGGGTCATGCGCCTTTAATTTTTATTGCTACCTGCCACGACAGCACGGCTGGTATTGTTTTCACTTTGTGAGTCACTGTCATCATGTCAAAATGCGGTGCTGGACACATCTAGTGTTGCGGGAACCACCACAAAAGTGAACCGTAGTTTTTTGCCAGGGATTTATATTTATGTCTGTCTGTGGACAGATTCTGTTGTCACAACATTGCAAGCAGCAGTCTCGAAACTTTACAGGTGTTGAGTTGAGACCAAGGGCATGGTCCAAGCAAGGGCGCTGGAAGTACAGGGCCTTGAGTAAATATGCTCATGAGCCCTCAGTTATTACCATGCGCCCGCAATCATGTTTCAGGAGTTAAATTACCTTTTTTGCTCTCTTTAGCTTTACCGATATACACCCTACCTTTCTGGTGAAGGTTTTATCCATTTGTTCATTAATAGTTCATATTTTCCTTATCTATGTAACCACTGAACACCAGTTGAATATAAGACAGTAAGTACATGTAATGTGTCCTCCGACTCTGAAACCAAACCTACACCCTTGCCAGTACTTGATAGATAACAGAGAAAAGCTGCTGACAGGAAGACAAACCGGTTCCTTTCTGTTAACGTTCAACGTCCAAAAGATATACATTTCTGCTGTGGTAGCTTGCTTTTCAGGAGGCTGTGATATTCTGATGGAACCATCCGTCAAACCAACACAGCCAAACTAAGCAAATACAATGTGGATAACAAGCCCGCTGAGTTGGCAGTTTATACCCTGTTTTATACTGGAGCATACCATTTTATTGGAAGAAGACATATTATATAACTCTGTTATATAGACATGCACATGTGATGATGATAGTGTTCAAAGTAGTATTGGGTGTATTATAGTTGTAAAAGTTCTTGAACTGTCATTGAACAATGGTGCCATCTTCATAGCCCCAAACACATTCTATATATTTATTGGTAAGACAATATTGCTAACTGCCTGTAGATTTATAATCCCTTTATTCTTTTTACAGTGCTCATTTACATTGTGGCAAATTAGCAGTGTAAATTGGTGAGCATGCATTGTATTGATGTCTACACAGTTTGGCGCTAGGCAGGTAGTGTACAGTGACTTTTTAGAGCTTTTTCGCTAAAAACAGGTGAGACTGAACTAAAACCGTGTAGTTGCAACCCATAGAACTAAAACCAAGAGCTGAAAGATGCTAAAATGCTCTGTAGAACTGAGAGAGACTGCAGTTGCTTGATAATTGACTGTAGGTTTATCATTATGATTCATCCCTTTCATACTCATTTGATACATAGAAATATTGATTGTTGCAGCTTCAAGACTTTAAAGGCAATAAAAGAAACTTCACATTTTATCCTAATGATAAATGAACAATAAAACAATCATACTTTTACACATTTATTTTGATACTCAAATGATTAAATTTACAGTATATTTTAACATTCAATATGCTTTAAACAAAATCATACAAAAGAATCTGCATGTTGTAAAGCTTGCATATTCCATTATTTGTTTTAGTTTTTTTAAATTGCAATAACATTCAGGTAATGAGCAGAAGCACTTTTAGACTTCTGAGTTTGGGTTTATTTAAAAATAATTTGGCAAACACCCTTTTTTGAATGTCATGCTCTTGCAAGCTGCAGTTAACGTTATATTTCCTTTAAAATAGGTGCAAAGATCGTTCAGGTTTTTGTGTGACAAACAGGTAGTGGCATTGCAGTCCATGTTTTATGTACATTTTGTAGCTTGTAGGTCAACATTTAGTATTAGTAAGGACAGAATGACAGAGGGAAAAAAAGCCTCTCAACTTGGATGAATATATTTACATCAACATTTTCTTTCCTTCATTTCTGGACAAAAAAATGATGTCCTTTTATCAAATGTATATTTGAGTTCACTGACTTCTGCAGTGAGGAGCCTTTTTTTAATAGTTATATTCTCAAAAGAAAAGCTAAATTATGTCAGGAATCTAACAACTGTGGTTAATTTGTCAAACTTGTTAGTAGGTTTAATTTCCCTGACATCACCTAAACACTAAATGGAGATAAAGAGCTTCTATCTGCTTCGCCACCTATACTGTAGTTCTTCTGGACTAAAAGGTTATTCCATTCACATGTTTGTCTAAAAAGGCATTAGCTATATCCAGTCCTGAATATTTCTCCTCTTAAAACAACAAACCACTTCTTCATTTTTTACTGTACGCAATATAGTCTATAGCACCTACAGTAACATGTTCTACTTAACGACTACACTCTAGGGCTAGAGTCTCGACTACAATAATTAAAGGTTTGTGCTTTCAAGACATTCCCTGCATGGAAAAAGCAAAGGGCTGTGATACTTTATAGCGGCCAGAGGGAGGCACTGTGGGCCCATCAGAACACAGAACCCCAGCGCTGATAAGGCAACAAATTACCACACGGTATGAGGACAATTAGGGAAGTGGCTCATAGATGAGCAACCACACCGGTTACATTCCTCAAATGACAACAAAACAAAATTACTAATTTGATTTTTCTCTTAGGTCCTCTTGTATATTTTTGGGATATAAAACCATTAGTGCAGGGGATATTAAACTAAAATCTCTAAATAGTTTAAATTACATTTCAAATCTTTCTGCCCTCAGGAATGCCAGCTGGATTTTTAGGAGAATACCAGCCTCTTTGTACAATTGTCCACCCTCTTGACTCCCCCTCTCAGTCTCTGTGAAATGGTAGGGTCTTTGAAAGTCCGAGCGAGAACAGGTAATAGGACAAGGCCATTGAGAAATAGTCAAGAAACCTTAAAAACTAAAAAGGATTCCCAACACCACTCGACCCAGCTCTTATTTGTGACAGAAACGTATGGAGGAATTGATATTTAACAGTTCTTTTAGTCTGTTCTGTTCCTTTCTTTTCCCTACAGAAATGTGTCTTTTTAGTGGAAGACGTTCGATTGCAGGAGGGACAATAAAGCAATGCCCCTCACAAGCTCAAGTCAATGATGATGTGCTCAAAGATTTGTGTGTTTCCTTTAAAGCTAGAGGTGAAGATGAAGTCCCTGCGGTCAGTGGAAACCACTGTGAAGGAGCGCGGCGCCTGGATGTACACCTCCTTGAAACGGTCAAATAGTTTGTTCTCATCATCCCACACGTAGATCTGTGAGAAAGTGTAATCACTTCCCAGGGCCAGGTAGTTACGTTCTTTGAAATAGAACGGCTGGAGAATCATGGAGCCTCGCGAGGGCAAGGCCTGGATCTCCGCAAACTGTTTGGCACCCCACCGTAGAATTTTGGAGTCACCAATATAGCGCGTCATAGCCAGGTAGAGTTCCTCCTTGATCCGGAAGTGCTTTACAGCTACAACGTCCTCCATGTTAGGGATCTCGCCCTGCAGGACAAACTTCTGGTTGCTTCGGCTCCACTGGTAGATCACAGGCACCTGTGAGCGGCTTGCCAAGATGAGATGGGCCTTCCCATCCAAGTCCAGGAACTCTGCATCGGTGTCACGGTACCACTCATGCAGCGACTGGTATGAATAAAAGCCCTTATCGTTCCACTTGTAGAGGGTGGACAGGCCTGCCTTGGAGCTGTCAGCAATCACAAAGAACCAATCAGGGCCGACCTGGAACGCCTCAATGTCATTGGGCTTGGAGATCTTGGACACCTCAATGTCCTGGAACTTGCTGAACCTGCTTTGGTCCTCATCAAACTTGTAGATGTGGGAGCCGCCGAAGAGCTGAGCCACGATGACGAACACCTGGTCCTGGATGACGACTGACTTGCACCCGACAATGGACTGACCTGGAAGGCACGGAAAAGGAAATAAACAAGCCAATCACATGTGTAAAACACAACCAGGGAATTCTGAAACCGTTTGTTAAGCCATTGGTACAGGTACGGACCGGTTATGTTATCGTATGTCCTGAAGTTCATTTCTATGTGGTCCCATTGGAAAACCATACAGCTCTCTGCGCTGGGAGCAGCAATAGTCACATAGACATCATTCTTATAGCTGAATGTGTCAACTGACAGAGACTCCGATTCCACAGACTGATGTAGGACGAAATCTGTGGAAAGGCACATTCAGAATTGAAAATTTCCACAAATGAACAACATTCTAACAGGAAAGCCACATTAAAAAGATAAACTGAGAAAACTACATTTTTGCCTTTTCAATACACTTCTTCATGTGACCCGATTGGGTTGCCCGATACTGATGCCAGTTAGAATAGAGACAAGGCCAGCTGGCTCAGGTGTTTCTCACCCGTTGAGATGCATTCGTTGTGCAGACTGTTCATATCATTGAGCCGCTTGTCCTTCATGTCCTCCGGTCCAGCACACACGACATCCGACACGGTGGCATTGGTGTTCTTCAGCCACGTCATCAGCCACTTGGCACGGCAGTCACACTCAAAGGCATTGCCTCGCAGATCCCTGCAGAAGAGGAGTACCGCATGTCATTGCAGAGAAACAAAGTAGAAAAGCTAGAAGGCATAGTAGAAGAAGAAGAAAATGAAGAGGAAAAAGATAATCATAGGACCCAGGATAAATTCTTGACGCAGTTCACGAAGAAGGACACTGCACTATTTTCCCCAACACTTGTAACTGAGTGTCAAACTTACAGCTCTATCAGTGAGTCCAAGTCATTGAAGAGGTCCCTGGGCAAGGCTTTAATGTTGTTGTTTGCCAAAGACCTGGAAACAACAGCAATTAATTAATATAGAAAATAAAATAATGGAAAAAACATGATTCACGTATACTGTGCAGAAGTCAAAGTAATACTTAAATGTCTGGACAACTCTGACATAAACTACTTAGTATTCTTATCCCCATTAATGTTTGACAGTGTTAACGTTAATCCTAATTACACAGTGAACTATTTAGCATAACTCACAATGGTTCACAATTGCTTACTTTCAGCACACACTGTATATATTACAAAGACTTTGACAATGTTTGGGAATGATTTTAAAGGTTGGAACGTACAAGTGAGTCAAGTCCCTGAGTCCTCTGAAGGCATATTTTGCTGCAGTCTCCATTTTATTACTCTCAATGAACCTGAGGGAGATCACAGGAAAGCATGTTAGACTAAGTGGGGAAAGAAATGTAGCCGTGCACGTACTATGGACACAATCAGCACCTGTTTCTGGCAATGGGTCACTCGCTCATTTCTGTAGCATTTCAATCTCGAAAATAATCATTTGGACTTTGATGAATTTGAAACTAATTCTGGTGAATTTTGTGCAGGTTTAGACAAAAATTCTTTTGTACAATTCATTTTGTAAAGGTTTTGCAAAAAACTGATGTAGTCATTCTTTTGTACCAATACTACATATCTATATTTTGTTTTGTTTTTCAAATAGGATTTGGTCAGGATTTGTACATTAAAATTATTGTAAGGCGCTTGAGGATTATTATGAAAATAAAATATAGTATTTCCCAAATGCCTGTAATGCCAGAAATAATACTGATACAGATTTCTAATAAATATATTATTGGTTTTAGAAATTAGTTGTGCGCAAATGAGTGAAGATTCTTTGAACCACTAGAGGGCGTACAGTCAATACTTTCCTGCCTCATTCACTTTCTGAAAGACCAAAATCCAACTACATAACCTCATGCCCATAACACTATTAATATGTTAAATCAAAGTGTATTGTTCAATCCAGTTCAACTGATTCAATTATTGTTGTACACATGTTGTGTAGCCAACATGGTTGGTTATTACGCTGATTTACTGGATGTCCTTGTACTATTTTAATTTTATTTGTATTTTTTAAAGAAGAAAGGACTTACAGATACTCCAGATGTGGAAGGCCTGAGAATGCATCATCCCTTACAGTTGTAAGAGAATTGGAATTCAGAAGCCTGTAAAGAATAATAAAATACACATTTACAGATGCTGGCTGCCTGTCATTTTATGCCTCAGTCTGAACAACAGATGACATTTCTTGGATTGTGATTTCGCATTTAGTGATCAAAATAGAGCCAAATGCTCTCAGCCCAATTCCACCAATTGTGGTACTGGAAAATGTCAAGACAAAACACATCTTACCAAACAACCTGTAAGCAAAAACAGTGTCCCCTGTCACACAAAGGAGTAACCACAGATAATTCTACTACAGAGATATCCTATATCAAGATGTAACACACACAAACGACAAACATCTTGTGAAAATTGTCATTTTTAAGGGGAATGGTAAAGAAAAGAGTAAATACTGAGCTGCACTCCAACCACAACCTGTATCTAGCTGTACATCATCATGTGTGTCATGACTTTGGCTCTATATCTGCCACGCCTTTGCTTCTGCTGGCATCCCAGCTATCACTAGTGGAGTAACAAAGTAGATTAATGGCCTCTGGTAAGTACAATGTAGCATAGGACCACACTGAAAGCTTCCCAACCCTTTTAAAAACCTTCATGCCTCATTGCTGTAACATGCACCAAACAGACGTAAAGCATGACAACACAAAGCACAACAAAAAGTTAGCCACAGTACTGGACATACTGTATGTGTGCTTCAACAGCATGAAAGTCTTAATAAACCCAAGCTAATATTCGCCAAGATTATAGGCTATTGTATTTTTCCGGTGTAATGAGGGTTTGGTTGCATATATTGCAGCTTTGGACTGCACAGCCTGATGCCTTTGTCATGTTGAACACCCACATTAAAAACATGTCCAAGTTTCGAAAGTGCCCAATTTGTTTTGAAATCAATCTGTCTGCATAGGTTTGCCCTAAAAGGAGCTTTTGCAACAAGGTAAAGGCAACTCCTAGAGTAAAACCTTACAACACAGAGGAATGATACGCAGTTGAAGTGCTCTTACAGTAGCTGGAGGGATGGCATGTGAGCAAACATTGCCTCTTTGACCTCGGAGAAAGTCCCATTGACGATACTCCTGAAAGGAAGAAGCAGAAACGATCAACATGAAGCCATCAAAGCAAATCCGATGCTAAAAAGTGATCAATCAGAGAAAGGACTGCAGTGCCTTTCAACATCAGCTCTATTTAAGATGGAGCAGGCTACATTATACAAAATACGGCAAGGGCCAACTGGAATGGAAGTTAATATGCCTATTGCTGCATATTCTACATGCATGTTTAGTGAAAACATCATAGAGCTACTTACAAAGAATTGATGTCGTTGGGGCTAATCCTCGGGACATTGGAGGACCCGACGCAAATGATGGACTCCCTGGAGCAGCTGCATGTTGAAGGACATCGGAAAACCTTCTTCGTATGACCCGGTTGAATCAGGAAGAAAAGCGACAAAGAAAACAATGTCCAAATCTTGAGAGTGGGCAGCATCTTTCTTGCCGGGCTTGCATGTGTGAGGTTTGCGGAGAGCACCGAGCGAGGCAGATGGCACCGCGCGTTTCCACCCTGCACCATGAAATGCTGCACTGGCTCCCTGACATCAGCAAATCAGCTGCAACTCCCCTCCGTCCACTTTCATTATTTATTAAATCAGAGCTCCAGTCGGATAACTGTTGGTTAAACAACCACGCACCATACATCGACCAGACCAAAAAAAAAAAGAAGCCATTATTAAGGCTGCTTCTGGCTGCCAAAGACGATCTGGTAACCCTAAAGTCTCACATACGTTGCCTTTAAACGAAGACGCTTCAAACATGTTAATTTGTGATTTGGGTGGCTTTTATAGAAATATTGTTACATTGTATTAGCAGATATACTGCGTTTGTCAGTCATGTATTTATAGTCATGTACTTCCAAAAATGAATTTCGAATGACGTCATTTATTTACACATGTAGGCCTACATGTTGTTGTAAGTTTGGACATATGTTGACACATAGACTATCTCGGTTATTTCTGGCAGTTTTTTTTTTTTTTTACAATGTGGGTTTCTTAAAAACATTTAGAATCTTGAAAAGAATATGAAGGACTCTATAAAAACCGTTTGACTGAGACGCCATGAAAGTGATATATTGTTACTAAGGGAAGATTTACATACAGTAAGCTGTACCGTTCCCCATCCTCCATACAGAGGCTCTCAGAGGCGCAGAACTGCAGCACCATGGACAGCGCCTCGGCTCAGCTGGAGGGCTTTTACACTAAATACAAGTGACTGCATGCATATGCAGTCACATTATACACTATATATACACACTACAGTACACAGCAGTATATGTAGCGACACCTGCATCAGCATAGGGGACCAGACAGCGAGAAGTGGGATTTTGGACTTAAGTGAAAGATTAAAGTAAACATCCTTCACTTTCACTCATAAACAAAAAAAAACAAACAACAATAATACATTAGCTGAAGCAATGTGTTCAATAGTTGCATTTAAATGCATTAACACGTTTTAAACCGTGCCATGAATGCTCAACCCTCATGGGCTTGCAAGACACATCACATTTTTGTAAGCCATGCAGATCCAGAATGCAGCATATACACTTTTAAAACAATACTTTTTTAAAACTAATTTAAGTAATTACCACAATCAAATCGTCACACATTGTCTACCCACAACTAAATTCATAGATCATTGACAAAATGTATAATAGTGGAGAGAAAAAAGTATATAAACTAATGACTAATAAAAAAATACCCCATGTTGCCTTCTTTTCCAGACTTTTGAGTCAAACACACATCAAAATTAATCAATCATTATAGTTTTTGATGATAAGGCAGACTATTTCAGGGCTTGGTCCCCCAATTTCATGAAAAATTGACATTCTTAGATCAACATAGCAGGTATTATGCAAAAGAAAATGTACGAACCATGACCATGCCATCACAAACTTTTGCCAAATCCCACAGTTCACATAATCTGCTTTCCTCTTGAATATTTAGGAATCTGGCAAAGCCAGAGGGAGAATAACACTTCTTAACTGAGAAAGCCAATGTTGTTACCTTGATGGCAGCAGTAAGTTGTCCGTCCTATATACCAGGTGCAATGTCCCGACTGGTACCAGTCTGGTAATCAATTACCCTTTTGGTAGTTTGGTAAACTGTGGTCCCTTTGGTAACAAGTCTGTTAATCTGTGGCCCTGTTTATGACACTCTAGCACTCCATCATCGCTGAACTCTACCTGGCAGCTGCTGAGAGCCAGGAGCGAAGGTTTATTTGTCATTCAGCAGCATCCCTTGGGTACTTAGACTTATGATTGAGTGTGTTGAGTGTGTTATTCTTTAAAGGCAGTCTGTTTTGGTGTGAAGGAATCAAGGTAAACCTTCATTAGGGTTTAAGTGAAACATGAGGCTGCAAGTGTCTTTTACCATTTTAAGATTAAGAAAACACTTAAATAATGATTATTAACTTACTTAGGTCATAATGTGCCCTGTTTCCCCCATAATCTTTACAGTTTGATTTACCTGATCCGTTTTCCTAATGCAATGCTTGGTACTGATACACAGACCACACTGATAACTGGATTGCATAAAAAGAGTGATGCCCTGTGCGGGTTTCTCAGTGGCAGCTGTTTTCTGATTTACACACTGCAGCAGACTTGATCAATAGAGGGGGGTTCCTTTAAAACTGGCCAGCACAAAAAAAGTGGGTCTGACTCTCTCAATCCCCACAGCATCTCGGCAAACTTAGCAAAAGATGGGGACACCGAGCAGACAGGGAACGGAGAGAGAAGAGAAAGACAAAACATTTTTTGACTGAGGCAGCCAGCTTCATTCATGGAAACCAAATGTACCGTTCCACATTCACAATCAGTCAGTCAATTCAAGTTGATTATTTCTCATGTCTGACTGAAGCTGATTTGCCGCTGCAAAATAAGCCATTTTGTGAATGCCCCTTCTTCTTTTCAGAGTGCTGCACTATACCAGAGCCGTCGCAGTGTTTTTCCACTATGTTTTGTTGAGGGTTGTGTACAGCCCGGGAACAGTAAGTAAAAGTGTGCTGATACAGCACCATTATCTATCTGCCTCCAGTCCACTTTCAAAGGCTGCTGGGTGGATTGGTTCTGGTGTTGCTATTGCATTACCAATTGCAGTTGAAAAACCAACATGTGCTGACTTTGCTATACCCAAGCCCATCTGAGCCCATCAAACACGCAGCAACTATGGAAGCTGGTTGGTATCTCCAGTTCTGATCCATACATGTGCATTTGAATGAACAGAACATTCAGCGGCATCTACTTCACATGCGCCAAGCTTTAAAACAGAAATCAAGCTGGATAATCTGCAGCAGACAAAGGGGAGGGCACAGGAAGAACTTGGACAGTGCAGTATCGAAATATACATTAATCATCATTCAGTGAGGCTTTAGTAGGAGTCTCTTTTCGTGCCTCAGGGCACTACATGCTCTGCTTCCTAATGACTCAGAGGGCAGAGGGGAAAAGACGAAAGTCTTAGGAAAATCTTTGGTGAAGTTCTGAGGGAAATCTCAATTCATCCTACGCTGTGTAATAGTAAAATACAGCGTAACAGTTAAACTACCCATCTTCCAAATTGTTAATGCTATATACAGTACAGGTTCAGTCAACATTTCCTATACTAAACACAGGAGTAATCTATGTTTGGTGTACTCCATTGATTATCTGCTCCTTGCGATCACTTTCACAGCCTGAAAGTAAATGAGCTAACCCAATACACTGGCTTCAAATGGAGATAATCGCTCAATGGCTTTTGTATCATATTTCATCACACTGCTGAAGATGGCACAACATACTACATTATAAAGCTATATTGTTTATCCATTAGTTGAAATGCATTCCCAAAACAGAAGTATGCACAACCATGGGCATGTCTAACATTAGCATAGAAACGGAGCAATCACAGTTTACAGCATTGTTTTCAAACTGTAGGACTGGCTACTAGAAATGGCACACAGGCCATTGTAAATGGTTGATCCATAATCTATTTTGAATCCAAAATCTATAATAAAGTCAAGCATTTCCAACAATCAATGTACAGACAACAATGTAAATATTTGCAGAGGCTTTGGTCTAACTTCCGATCAGTGGTGAACAACCATATGCTCCCAAGAAGCATTTGTATGTAAGCATTTTTATTTAGCTTGTGTCCTTACGATATCTACTAATTAGCACACATTCACATAAATTAACTCACTTCTAATCAGGAAGTGCAGGCAGCAGCAGAGCCTAGAGCTCAAACTAAGTAGAGATCACTC
Source organism: Perca flavescens (assembly GCF_004354835.1). Taxonomy (NCBI): domain Eukaryota; kingdom Metazoa; phylum Chordata; class Actinopteri; order Perciformes; family Percidae; genus Perca; species Perca flavescens. The sequence continues at coordinate 22,394,502 of NC_041349.1, forward strand.
TGTTTGACTCTTGTCAAAGTTCTCTTATTTCAGCTCAGGCAGTCATTCTTCAGTTGAAGTTTCCTCTTGGCACAATGGAAGTATTGCAGAACTATTTATCGCTGCATTTACCTCCTTCTTAAGGGTCTTCAGGCACTTGTCAAGCCTTTTGATGCACAGTAACACATCTTCCCTTGTGATACCCACAGCTGAGGCGGCATTAAGGTAAGGACAGGGGTATGCCTCAGAGTGCGACATAAAGCCACGGAACGTGTGTCCGCTTATGGTCTGCTCCTTGCCCAGCGGTATTACCCTAGAAACACGGGTAAAAAAAAACATGGATGATGTGGTACAATAACGATTATTTAGCAAGCCGGGAAACAACAAGAATTTCTTATTTCTTTACAACTGACCTGACTAAAGCTTAAGCTATATACTTGACCGACAACTATTATTTAAATAAACAATTTTTTACACATCAAGCAGACAGGGAGCTACATTAGCCTTCATTTGGAGTCATGTTTCTGGCCACATGACAAATGTTAAGTCCAATAGTCACTGTCCTTTTAGTCTATATCCTTAGCACCGCCCATGACGATCCTGATTGGTTTAAAGAAATGCCGTTAAACCCGAGGTTTTCCTCCCATTCCCGAATGCTATGTGGAGTAGCCAGACCTTCCTTCAGCGCGCTTTGGAGGAGGGTCTGGCAAAGGGAGACTGTTTTTTTCTCCACCAACTCCTTAGGAAAATATCTGGCTCTCTAGCTGATAAATGCTCCACTATGTTCATCAGCTAGTTGCTAACTTTGTCTGCTATTTTGTGCTGGTTAGGTAGTGTACAGTGGGTTTTTAGAGCTGTTTTGCTAAAACCAGCTGCGTGATACAGTTGCTGGGACACTATGAGAACACAGAGAGAGAGAGAGAGAGAGAGAGAGAGAGTAAACTGGACAACCAAAACAATGAGCTGTATTTTCAACGTACAAAAACTTTAAAGTGTTTCCAAGGTGGCTATTCAAAGTAAGAAACGGTTAAACTGTTACTGCAGTATTCGTTTCAAATGGTCTCTGCAATACTGTTAACCAGTGATTCTCAAAGTGGGGTCCAAGGACCATAAGAGGTCCGTGGGGTCCAGTGGGTCTGTTAAAAGTTTATCAGATGTATTCATTTAAATTATGATATAAAAATGTGTTTAAAGCTTCATAGTTCAGGACTCACTTTATTATGAAATCAATAACTAGCCATCTATTAGGAATACGGGTATGAGAGCGACCATTATGGCAGAGAAATGCATTGTAATAAGATGAAGATCTCTGTTTATATGTTGAATAGCTCATTGTTGATGTAAAAAAAAGCCAGCTCCCACAAACTATAATCATGCTTAGCCTGGAAATACTTCATTTTATGAATAAGGACAAAAGATTTGAAAAATCTCTGCATTCTTGACTATGGAAAAAAATGCTCACTTGAAAGAAATGAAGAGAGGAAAGAAGGAAAGAAGTGTGGAGGCTCTTTCTTTGAGGCTTTTCTAACGCAACTGAACCATAAGTGCATTAAAATCTGAACAACACAAAACAAGTATGACATAATGACCCAAATAAATCATTCATTCTGGATATTTAAAATATTTAGATAGGCTGCCATGCTTGTTCAAAAACTATTGAAGGCAAAAAAAAGGAAAAACAAATAACAAAAAGCATTTCGGTATTTTTGCAGCCATGAGGTAGAAGGCAACAATGAAGGATTGACAAATCCTCCTCCCTCTTGCTAAGAAAAAAACACTACGAGTGGGAGCGAGAACATGGGACTGTTTGTGCCTGCTGTCCCATTGGAGACAACTGGGCTCAGTGAACCGTAATCGAAACATCCCGTTAAATTAGGAGGCGGCTGATGGGATGGGCAGTCTAATCATCTTAAGTAGTTTCCGCTACACCAGATTCAGCAGATCCATCTGGCTGATTGCTGACTTCCACTGGCCATTTTGTTTAACAACGCACAGCTCATCCCATTTTTGACAACACAGACAGGCCTTTTTTGAACACATACACACTTTTTCTGTTCCCTCCCAATGTTTCCATTTCCAGGGCCAGATTGTGGCCAAGCCCTTGTAAAGTTTTCATACCTGGCTCCTGACACTTGCCGGGTGAACAACATGGAGCCCAGCTGAGTCACCGCCTTGTCGCTGTCGGCCTGGAGACCATCCAGAGACATGGCTGGAAGAGAGAGGTGCCACACCCAAAACACATACACACAATTATTACATGAAATATCCAGGATTAAAGAAATATACCAGTATAGGGTCAGAAATGTAGCTTCCCAAAAAAGCTAAATACATGCACAAAATATGCAGTCTGTAGAGCTGCTGGTCTGTCGCCGGTACATTGCGCTTACCCAGTGAAATGGGATTATGTGGGGTGTGAAGCAATCTCTCCCTGTGTGCAGAGGCTAGACTCTTCAGCTCCTGAGCCAGGAACAAATATATTTCCTGCAGGACATGCAGACACAGAGAAGAGACATGGAGAGACAGAACTAGAGAGGGAGCAGGGGCCATACAAAAGAACTATAAATAGCAGCACAACACTCTTTTCAAACTCTGCCACAGTCTTATTTTAGCAGCAGCAGCAGCCTTGGTTTTATTGCTAATCAAGCAAATCTACCCGCAAGCAGTCAAGTCCAAACCCATCCCCTCCCCCTTTACTCATCCCCCTGCCTGCCTGCGTCTGTTTCCCTCCAGGCTTCAGCACAAGCAACGTGTCCACTTCCTCTCCGGCCCTGATCTTCACTCACTTCACACATCCAACTCTGGGATCAATTAGAGAGGCAGGAGAAGAGGAACACATGCTTTTATCCTGAGGTCTTACCGTCAACATGTTTAAAATATCCTGACAAAGTGTGTGTGGTTCAGAGTCTCATCGCAGCGTGTGAAACACTGAATAAGGGAAATGTACACAGATGTTATGAGCCAAGGCCAGGTGGGGAAGCTGCACAACAACAAATCACAGTGTTTTAGTTGCTGGCTACCAGTGCCAGATTCCCCACTAAAGTGTATCCACATTAAATGGATCTGCTCTCTGCAACAGTGTGTCTACTGCGTACTCTGCTGACTCATACTTTCCTGATTTGAAAGCATCAAGAAGGAAAATATTTTCTCTGTCATGAGTCAAACACAAACAGCCTTGCAATGATGTCAAGTGTCTCCAAGTGTTCCTTGTTCTCCAAAGACAATGGATGACTTTATTATCCCAGGAGAGGAGGGGTGCAAGTGGTGGAGAGAGTGCACGGCTATGTCGCTGCAGACAATAAGTGGGTGTGTGTAATGAGTAAACTCCATCCTAACCAAAAAAAACACATAATCTGCTGGTTCTTTGCAATATCTAGACATTTTTGGACGCTGTAAATGAATCTCAACAGATGAAATGTCTGAATTATTTAAAACTTTTGACCCTGTGTGTGTGTGTGTGTGTGTGTGTGTGTGTGTGTGTGTGTGTGTGTGTGTGTGTGGGGGGGGGTCAGGAAATCACTTAGTTCTGCAGACTCTATGGAAAACTGGCCCTGTACATTAATTATGCACAACGTGGACTAAGAGAAATCAATAAGACTTGATGGCGTCGGGTCATGCGAGAGGCCAGAGGCATTTCCTAGATGTATATTTCTCCTACGGTGTCAATTTTACTCATATTTGGGTATTGTATGCCATCCAATAAGAGGGTCATTTTTAGTTTTAAGTCCAGTGTGTTATCATGCAATGTATTCTTTAAGGATTTTAGATCAAGAGCATGTCAGAAAACTATATCCATCACAGATGCTTCCAGGCTGCTCCTGCTTTTAAAGATTAAAGAAGTTGTTTATTTCTATATCTTCCCGAGGTCTGAGCATCAACAGAAACAGATATGGTCGGGTACATTTACAGTACATTTATGGTAGAGCAGTTCAGAGTTGCGAGAATGCTGCAGTGCCTACCATTTGAAGAGGGATATGCTGCATTGTGAGCAAGTCTGCTTTAAACCAGGGAACCACCAGGGGATGTTTTCTGAAACTTGTATCTTCCTGTAGCATACTCATCCCTCTACAAGTCTCATTTCTCAGTCACAATCCAGGTAAAGAGCTATACACACACACACACCCACCCACCCACCCACCCACCCACAGTCATAGCATGTGATCCACTGCAATTCAATACAACTTATATAAGCTTTTTTTTCCTTTTAGTCTTCAAGGGAAAACTGTTGACACAGCACACATAGAAACATTTTCAGACTGACATTGCCGCAGTGTTTCTATACCAGTCCTCATTGTTCTTATCATACCTTCTGGAAGCATCCTGCAGATATCACACCCTACCTGAAGAACGTGACAAACTATTTCTAGCATTATCAGGTGATGTGTACATGCTCTCACCTTCCTGTCTGACAGGAGCTTCTTGTAGCCACTGGCTCCCAGAGTGAGAAGGGTGATGAGGACGTCAAGGGAAGGTGAGGCCGACGCTCGACCTGGACAAAGAAGGCCAACAAGTGACTTTGTGAAGCAGCAATAGAAACTAGACGGTCGGCTGTGGACAAACCTAATTATAGGTAGAAATATCCACTCCTCACATTAACCTTTTAACAACAATAACAGAACCATCAGTGGCTGTAAAAGGTGAAGCATCACATGTATGCCTAAAAGCTGGCACGGAATAACTGGTCAGATTCTTTGTTTAGTTTACTTGTTCTTTGATCAGATGGTTTTTGTTCCAAAAGGGAAAGACTGGCGATATTCCGTATTTTTCTTATCGTCAGATTAGCTAGAGCCAAATATAGCTTATTCCTTTGTGCCACTGAACTCCATTGTTGTTCAGAAACATATAAAATCACATTATCGAGTCACACTGTTGCACTGTGTGACATTTTCTAGGGGACGAACACTATTTTGAGTCAATCCCACGCACAGCGTCCTAATACTGACAAGCGCACCAAATCGGCTACATAAAAAAAGGTCCCAACGAAATACATTCTTTGCACCTGTGTGATAAGTACCTCTTTTGGAAATCATTGAGCCTTTATTTATTTTTATTGAGAGATGGACTAACACGTTGGTTTTGGTCTTTCCATTGAATTCGTTGACTGATTTAAAAAAAAAAATGACGGCCTCAGCTGCTTTGTGCTAAGACAACATAAAACACTAATTAAGTTGGTTGAGTTTTTAAAAAAGAAAAATAAAGTAATATTCCTCAAAGTAAAGTAAAATCGATTTGGGAACTCATGTATCATATCGGTGCTGGTAAATTCCAAGCAATAATCATGGCCTACTCACACTCAAAATTGTCGGAAAAAAGTTTTTGTACTAAGTGGCACTAAAAACAAATCAGCTGTGTTTTATTAAAAATACACAAGCAATGAACATATAATTCAAAAAGAAAAACAAGATCAAATAATAGAAAAGACTATGGCAGTTTCATTAATACTTTGTCATGAATTTACTTCATTATTATGTCATTACTGGGTTCATATGCCTAAATTCATCATGATTTAACAGTTGTCATGTAGAGAAAATAAATCCAATAAAATCAAAACAAGGAAAGGTTCAAAAAATAAATAAAACTAAACTAAATAGACATCCACTTATCCACTATTTTATCAATTACCTCCATAATGTCACTTTATGTAGCTCAGCCATAGTATTGTTAATACTCACCTGGGTACATCTTGCTTATCTCCTGTATGAAGGACTCATCAAAACCTGCGATAATGGCGCCACCTACTGGAACCATAAAGTTCTTGTCCAAGCTCTGCACAAAGGCATCAATTCTTCCAATACGAGCTCCCTGATGAAAGAAAGCCAAGAAAAAATTAAGCAACCAACATATCGGTCACTATGAGTAAAGTTCATATGATGGTGAGAGGTGAGCTCAAGTTTACAAGTGAAGACACGTATTCTACTTGTCCAGATGAGAGATGGATTAGGGATGAGTGGTACCAACCTGTTGTATAAGGTGCATGCATTTGGATGACTGTACTCCGTATGCATTGTTCACTATGTGAGGAATGTTATGTTTGGCACACAAAGCAGCCAGCTCCTCAAGCCTACAAGACAAGATAGTGAATAAAAATGAATTATTAAATTCATGTAATCTTCACAAGTATTTTCAGTCAACTACAGTGACATCTAGAAAAGCATAACGGGATAAACAAAAAAACTAAATTTTACCGGTCAGGGACCCGCGGGGCAAAGCAGGATGTTGTTGAATGAACACAAAGAATGTTCTCAGCTCCAAGCTCCTTGATCTTGCGCTCAACTGCTTCCAAGTCTGTCCGCAACTCATCGCCCTCCAGAACATTCTCCACCACCACCGGCTCAAAGCCTGATAAAAGTCAGATATGAGCAAGAGACAGCAGAAACCCTCAGGTGTGATCGTTTGTTTTTCTATGAGGATGAAGCCCCCATCTAACTAGCATAGGGGTGAAAACGGAAAAAAGAAAGTGCACATAATTCGTCTAAGATTGCATCTATCTATAAATTGCAGGAATGTCTGTCTGTGTGTATGTTACGCGCATATCTCTTGAACCATTAGTCCGATGGATTTCAAACTTGAC